>NW_027273883.1:29645000-29911051 GCF_046630095.1 Trachinotus anak
GTCCCCGTGTAACTGATATAGATTGATATGCAACCTCTTCTGCTGAGCAATGTGAATTAGCCTCAGTCAAGCACTGGCTCTATTCATTAGCTTAAGCCTGGGCAACTCTGGAACAAAGTGCCTCACTACTCTAAAGTGCCAGCACACAATGCCTAATAAGTCTTTATGTGCTATTAGGAAGGCTTTGAAAGGCAGGCTGAAAAGTCTGATGCTCCCCCCTCCTCCCCCTGTACAGTGCAGATTGTCATTTATTGAAAGCTGTAATGGGAAACAGGGCTGTGCAAGCCTCCATGTGCCTTTAATAGCTCTGTGAAACATTAAAAATGGGAAATTTATTAGAATGCTTTTTAACTAATGAATCAGGGTCTAGGCGCCCCATCCTTGCCACTGTGGTAAAAGCCTTCCTAATTTATCTGAATATGTTACTGGGTGTGTTGTGAATGAGAGCAAATGCCACTCTTTAGTAGTACTGATAGACTGCACTTGTGCAGAAACGTACACTAGTACTACATTGCTGATGTACCTCATAATACTAACAAAAGAATGGACACTAACTCAAATATAGACAGAAGCCGTGACAGCACATGCAACTGCACTTCGTATGAACCAGTAATTGATAGAAATCCAGTCAAGCTGCTAAGACATTGTGAGAAATGACAGTTCCCACAGGGAAAGAGTCTGCAGAGGGAAAGGATTAGGGAACACAGAAAGCTTTGCTCTTTGGCTGCTACAGGAAAGCTGTAGTGGACGTGGGCGGGTTGGAAGGCATAAGTAATGAATGACTCTTCCTCCCAATTTGTTCTGTAGATCTTTCTGCTGCTTGACACTTAAAACTTTCTTATTGCATAATTTTTCTACTCTGTGCTGTTTATCCCCCAGCCAAACGATCATGGTGTCAAATACTGTGTTTAGTGTAATTTAAATATTAAGTATTTAAATAATGGCATTCACTAAAAACCAGCATCAATAAATAAAGAACAGGTAAAACTAGTTTACCTGTACCATAGTGTCTCACATGGTAAATTCAGGATATTATACTTTTCCGCTGCACTAATTTTATCAGTACAACAACGTTGTCAAGGCATCCTCACAATTCTGCTGTTATGAATTACTTTTGTTTAACATAAACCGTGTTTTTATCCACTAATTAATATCACTGGCTGCTACTTTGCCATTTTTCAATTGGTGGTCCCTTTGGAAATATTTTAATGTGAAACATCTGCGCAGGTGTTGTTTAGATTCAGTGAGGATAGCAATTGAAAAAATATAGTTGACTGCCATAATTGTAATGAAACAGCTTTGTCAAAAAGAGAAACTCAGAGCAGGGGAGTGGTGGTGTCTTTTATTTACCATGCCTTTATTTAAAAAATGTTAAAGGATTCATGTAGTTTACACCAACTCCTCAGAAATCAAGCAGAAATGTAGATTTGTCAAGCCAGGCAATATTTTTCCATATTGTTTCTCCTGTTGCCTCAGTTTCCAGTTTCTAACAGCAGAGGCACCTTCTGTCGTCTTTTGCTGTTGAAACACACCCAGCTACCTCAATGATTGACGTGTTATGTGTTCAGAGATGCTCTTCTGCACTGCTGCTGTTGTTCTGTGTTGTTGAGTGACTGTGGCCCACCTATCAGCTTGAACCAGTCTGGCCATTCTACTCTGACCTCTCCATAACAAGCCGTTTTCAGCCCCACAACTGCCGCTCTACCTCAGTTTGTGAGGTCATGTTTCCTCCCCATTCTCCCAATCTGATGTTTTGTCTGAATTGCAACTGAACCACTTGACCATGTCTGCACGTTTCTTTGTTTTGTATGTACTTGTTGGCACATGGTTGGATGCTTAGATATTTGCATTAATGAGTAGGTGCTCAGATGTACACAGTAAAGTGCCTACATTGCTAATTTATCAGTACAACAAAGCTAGTCATACTCAGCACTGTACCGCTTCAAGTTTCTCTTTTAGTAATACCCTTTTCATTTTCTACTTTGCCGTACTTTCAATCAGTCTTTAGTCTGTCAGTGAAACTCAATACTTCCTTCGGTGTTTGACACTGAAATTCGAGCAGGAATTAGACAGACTGTGCTGTATTAGCTGCTGGAAAATGATTTGAAATGGGGAGTGTTGTGATAAATTGATATATACACTTGTTACTATTGATGGTCTGTTGCTGCAGTTGAGGTAAACAAAGGCTACTGCTGCAGAATGTATGGTATGAGTGTGGATGGACTGCAGTGATTCATGTCTTCTTTATGCTGTTATAATAATAATTTAAAGCATTTCACCCCACTTTTCTGGCCTTCTTTTTTCTCTCTTAGCCACCACTCAAATTGGAGGGTTGATGCTTTCAAACATGATGAAGTGATAAAGATGCAGTCAGCAGTGTCAAATGAAGGTCTGCTGTTTAGTGCTTTCAGTCTTACATGATGGTACCAGGTGAACAGGCCTGCTGTTGTTGTTCAAGCATGTTCTGCCGTCATCACCCTCACTCATCATCCTTTGATTCTCCTGGCTGTTGACAGGTTACCCTCTCCTTTCCTATGCAGGAAGCAGCCAGTGTATAAGCACGGGCCTGCGAAGATGAGGCAGAAGTGAACATCCCACCATCCATAATTAATCCACGTTGATTGCATTTCCTAATCCAATTTGATGTGGTTCCCCCACAGCACACACATGTGGCTCTGTGTGTTTGCTTAGACTTGTTAAGTAGAAGCTGTGAGTCTTCAAGGCTCTTTGAACGATTCAAGGGTTCAGATTTTTACAATCTTGTCTGATGGAGTGGCAGCACTCTCAAATGGCACAACAATACGTCATCAGCCACTGAAAAATGTGCCTGCATTGTGCTTCGTTGAGTCTTCGGTAATATAGACTTTGTATGTTTTACTTAATTTGTTAAAAGTGTTATTTAGTCGAATTGTAGTTAGTTTATTATTGCAAGCTTTAGTCTAAGCCAAAGATAACTAAAGACTTTTAGTCTAGTTGTAGGTTGTAAATTACATTTAAATTTAATTTTCACCATGGACTTAACCGGCCTCAGACCATCAGGCCATTGGTTATGTCAGATTCTGAAGAGGCAGAATCTGTGTAGTGACTTTTCATCAGGCAGTCTGAAAGTTTTAGGTTTTCCTCTGTAGAAAACTGCAATAAATATAAGCCGATACTTGATGGACTAATATTACTGTAATAGTAATTAGGATTCAACTGCATCATCAATCATGTATTTGATGACGCTGGAAATGATACTGGTCATTGTCCACAATTTGCCAAAGAAGGTTGTCTTGCAGAACATATTGTCTTTCTCTCTCTGCCTGCATTAGTTATGAATGTTTGTATTAACATTCAAATAAATCTTTCCAAACAACGGAAATGACTCTGGAATGACCTCTGGGATAATTGGCTAATTTTTAGGCTGAACAATTTAATACAACTGAAATGTAATATTTTAATGTGAGATTTCTCTATTATTTTACCTATTCCTGAAATCCTAATAGATTTCCCTGCAATTTAAATTTCATAATGATCAAAATGAACTGTGACTTTCCGAGCTTCTAATTAAGTTCTTAGGTTGATAGAACCATCAGCTATATACATGCAAGAGCTCCAGAACGTTTGTTCCTGGGCAGAACCACTTGACAGGTACTAAATAAATAAACATGATTAATAAAATGAAATAAAATTAAATAGTCAAGCATTAGTTATTTAAATTTATTTGAGTGCAATCTTAAAAGTAAGAGCCATGATTATGACTATACATTACTAACAATTTCTTACTAGCTGTTGTTCAGTGAGGTGTCGGTCCAGGTGCTTTTGGCGACACTAGTAGTTTCTGGTGGTAACAGGAAATGTGGTTTAAAACTACAGCTCACAGAATTCTAGGGGCAGCAAAGCAACCTGATCTGCCATCAAAAAATGCTCACTGACACACACTGTATTTCTTGTGACTACTATGTAACTACTGCTACTATGTTACCACACAATATTCTATTTATCTTTTATTATGTAATTTATGAGCACCTTTTTCATTTCGGCTCAATGTATTCTGCGTTTTCCTGTCATTTACAGTTTCTCTCCTTGCTTTCTGTTTCACCATGTCCATGTGTGTGTCTTAGCCCCTCCCCACACACACACACACACACACACACACACGAGTGGAGCAGAGCAAAAGAGAGACGGGTTGACAGGTTGTTACGTTAAGTGCAATAAAAGCTTTCCAACAAGTGCTATAAATCCCTCTAAAATCAAAGCTGGACAGACCTCAAACCTCAACCTCAAACGTCAGGCCAAAATATCAGCGTTTTTTTAACGCCTCCAAAAAGCACCATCGTCGACAGTGACGACAGCTCGGATTGGCTCTGGGATTTACTCTGTGTGTGTGTGTGTGTGTGTGTGTGTGTGTGTGTGTGTGTGAGAGAGAGAGAGTTTGTTATTCTGTTATTCTGTTTGTGGGGGTGTGTTTGGCCAGGTCATCTAGTACTCTGCATGCAGGCTTGGAGCTGGCTGATAAGCTGTTTGCAAAAACTGGCAATTAAAAGTTGATCAGGCTGTCAATTCAAATGGAATGAAATGGAACCAGAAAGTAATTAAAAGGATGGCATGAAAATGACAACAATTATATCTCTTAGCTTCCCATTACCGATGCACAGAGGAATTTAATTAGTTTAGAAGGTAGTATAGTGACTCATACAGTAAACACACAATAACACAAAGTAGCAGCCACCACAAAAATAAGGGTTGCTTCTTGTGTATACACACAGACTGGCTACCTCAGTTTCACTATTAAACCTACAAACAGGGAGGCTGATGGATATGAACGAAATTGGTGTTTAGTTATTGCTGTTGAATCATTAGTGCACTCTATGTGGGTCCAATTAGTGTGTTTTAAGTGGCTGGTGGATAAGCGGGATATTCCCAGTCCTCCCAGTTCGCCCATATGGCCGTAGGCTGTGTATCTGCTGTGTTAATGAGCCTGTCAGTTTCCATCCCACTCAGGGTTGGCCCAAGATGGGCTGATGGGCAACTTCTTCTGCACACAGAATGTACTGCAATGACACTTAATAGAAGCATGCACAGATAACTAAGTCCATGTATTTCTTTATGCAGAAACTTTCACTCTCTCTCTTTTCGCAAACAGCCAGACATTTCTCAATGTCCAAGTACGCTCATAGAAATGCTGTGTATCATCGCAGGGTCTTGCTGCAGCCACCTGGGTTTTAGAGATTGATTCCGCCCCAGGCTCAAACAGCTGCTCTCATTAGGAACTTTATTTAACCCTGCTCCTGAAAGGTTGACCACAGATGTGCATGGGCCTATATTAGCCAGCTGGGCTCTGGAGAGCTTTCTGTCCATGTTTTAAATGCTGGGGACTTGCTTTTAACGGGATGAGGCATTTAGCTGAATTTAGCTAGGGTGATAGGGATTGAAACTGCCAGCTTAAAGAGCATCATTATGATGACTGAAGCCTTTAGAAACCAAAGGGTCCATTAGTTAAAATTGAGAATCTGCTTTATTAACTAAAATAGAATAACACTATGTAAACATGTAACTGTACGAGCACGCTTTGTCTGCCTTAACAAAACAGGTTAACTTGACTTTTAATTTAAAAAAATGTAAATAAATCTAAAAGCTGTGATTCACATTCAATTCCTTTGCCAGGACAGCAAACATCTCAAATGTTTGTAGAGACAATAAAAAAGTAAGCAAGTGGATCACAAAGACCTCTGCACATTCAAGCACAACTCTAAGATAATAAATATTTTTTTGAGGTATAAATCTGAGTAAGTGCAAAATGTAAATGCTTTAAACTTGTCAATATGCTGCATCTTTTAGCAAGTGCACACCATTTGTTACCCCATCATAGGTTTTTTGCCTGAAGAACTAGTGTGGCCACAGTGCCTGGCTCTAAAGCTGCCCCGTGGCAGTACACAACATTGCCACCAGTGCTGAAAGCACGCTCTGAGGGTGAGCTTTGCCAGGAGGCTTGCTCTGGGGTATGTTGTTGGGTTGATCTTCCACCATGCCAGGGGGCTGGTCTTGCTGTCTGCATTAGGAGTTAGCAGATAGCTGCTCTGTTCAGCCTCAATAGCCTGCTGGTCTGTAAGAAGTAGCAACACAGGAGGACTTCTTGAAAAAGCTGCACAGTGTCATCTTCTGCAGTTGGGTATGTGTAGCTGCAGCATCTCATCTGCCTCCTGCAGGTGCAGTAGATCTAAGTGTGGGAGTAGCTTGCGATGTCATTCATCTAGCAACTGAGCCACAGCTTTGTATTTCATGGCCTCAGTTGTTACTTTGAAGACGATTTAGAGCCTTGTGAACACACTGTAGGACATCAATGTCCTGAAGAAGCCGAGTGCCTTGTTTTTAACCAGCTGATAAAACCTTTGCAGTGGCCGTCCCCTGCCCCAGCACTCGTGATATCATTGCATGTGATTCTGGAATCAGCTTGTGCTTGGGTAGTTTGAGTTCCTCTTGAGTGGCTGCTGGTTCTTTTTTCTCCATGAGAAAGAAATAGCACTAAGCACTTTTCTGCACACACCCATAGCTGTTTGGATTCTGTGCACTCTCACAATTCCCTCTGTTACCAAGATATCTGAAGATGTTCTGAACCTTATTGCTACGCTCATAAAAACCACAGGAGTGCACGAGACCTGAGTGCACAAAGCAGATCTGCCAGTGGAAAAACCTTGCCATTTCTGCTCAATATGCACATCTGTGGTGGTTCCTTTGATTGGTCACTCTCAGCACCAGATGCATTGGCCACTGGGTCGCATGTCAATGGTGCCTTCATATTAGACTGGGCAAGACTTGCCTATAAAAAAATATGATTAAATGCGAGAGGTGTGGAGACATCAGCCACTGTCTCTGCCTCCAGAGTCTCAATAACCAACTTGACGCTCAAGTGTTGAGCTTTGTGAGTACGTAAGCATGGTCAAGTGAGCACTCGTAACAGTCCCATTCTCATGTGACTGCTGGGTATGCTTCCTTGTGAGGATAGTTTTGTGCACTTGGCTCATGTGCACGTGCATGGTTTTTCTGTGTTTGAGTTCTGAGACTAATTCAGTGCCATAGTACTGTTTCATGTGAGGGAAAAGATTTGTTATATTTGCAGACTGTGCTTTGTCAATTTTAAGATTTCTATACCAGCTCCATGTAACTGATATTGTGATAACTTTTTTGTCAACAGTTTCCTCAGCCTTGGAGGATAATGTGAGTTTACATTCTTACGCTATGAGAGTGAGAAATAAGAGTTGAGACTGGACAGTACACGAGTAAACTCAACAACAGACTTATTGTTTCTTCCTTCACTGGATCTTTCTGTAATAACATTCAGTAGATCTAAGCTGATCACACAGACTCTGAGGACTTGAATTAGCTCATTAGCAGAAACCAAAGCCATACAACATTATCCTGATAAATAAACTCAGTCTGTCTACTGCTTATTGTGTAAAACTGGACTCACTGGGAGCTGTGGTTTACGAACCTACTCTGCTGCTCCTCCTGTCTGTCTGCACAGTTACTGCTGCTGGATCAACAACTAGCCGACTTGAAACATCTGGATTTTTCTTAACTTCTTTTCTCTCAGATTTTCAGCCATTTTTTACTTTGTTATTAATGTAAAATGAGTCAGACAGTCCACTGCTGCTTCAGTGTTTAAACAATGATAAAGACACAAACACAGGAACAGTGAGCGGTTGAATGGAGCCACGGGGCTGAACCAAACGTAGTTATCTGGGGACACAGTGAGGGAGATGAGGCCACACAGAGCCACAGGGTCAGTCTGCTCCCCCGGTCTGATCCTCTGATATCTCTCTCTCTCCCTCCCTTGTACCCACAATTACCTCGGCTCCCCAGGAATCTTCCTGTGCCTCTAGATCAGCCGCTCAATGCCTGGCATTCACTTGTTAATCTGAACATGAATCATTTCACCACCTACACAACTGCTACTAATCAGTGATATTTTTATGACCACGGTAAACGTGGATATAACTGGGACCACTGTTCACGTACAAGCTGTTTACTAGGATAATAAAAAAATACCACAACGATGTTGAAATTGTCTAAATGTTTTAGCTAACAAACACACACACAGCCAAGACACTGCCTGTAAAGCCTTAGCCTTAGCTAAGAGGTAATGTTACCAACCAACTTTAATTCAATGGTTCATAAAAAATAAGTCTATTAAAATGTGTCCAGCAGTTAGCTCAGACTCAGGTTTGAAGACCTCTCAGTGCTCACTCTGTTCTGTTTAACCAGCTCAACATATTAGTGAGGTCCCGTTAATGAGCTGTGACTGAGGGGCGAGATGGACCAGTGCTGTGAGTTCAGCACTGGAACATTTCAGCTCTCCCGCTGAGTGCGAGAACACGCGCTTCAGCTCGGCACTCGGTTCAGTTTGTCATTTGCTAAATAAGTAAAATATTAATTATAGGCTATAGATCCTTTTGTCCTAGAGGCGTCCCGGCTCAGATTTGTTTGTCCAGAATACATTTTTTATCATCGCCAGGATGATGGGACGTCCTTGGTCTCGAGCCCTGCCCCTCACTGGTTCCACTCATATTTTTTTCATTGTTTCCAGAGCTTTCTTCACTGGCAGCTTTGTGAGGAAATGTACTTTGACATGCAAGCCAAGCTCTGCAGACTTATTGGCTGTTGTCACATCTATTTCTGCTGTGTGATAAGATAAAAATTTCCGGAACTTATCATCATTATCAAGTTTTATCACAATCCCATTTTGAGATTGTTTCATTGCCCAGCCCTAGGTAGGTGGTGGTTGAATTTGATCCATGTTTTAGTAGGTTTGGTGTCTACCTTAAGAGATCTGATGGTAACAACACACATGGCTTCCTGAGTCCTGTATTTGAGTTCTGTATTTGGGGAAAACAGGACCTGTACCTGTTGGCTCTAGATTTGTAGTGTGTGAATTTCTGCTTGATGAAGTTCTCACCTCATGTCAACTTAATTCACTTGGAATCTTGCCTGGTGATGTTAATTTGACTCTCTGGCTCAAGCTTTGCCCTCTGTTTGTAGGACTTAATGTGGTAGTGATGAGGTCTAGTCACTGACTGACTGATCAGCTCGGTAACGTAGTATCAACCTGACTGATAAACTGCATTAAAGCTCTGCATAATAACGTGGTTGTTTCAGATTGTCCTCAGTTAGAAAGTCCTTCTGCCAGACGCAACCATTGTGAAGTGTTCATGTTATATTGACTTCTGTGTACATACAATGAAATTGTTGGGATGTGCAAAATTAAAGGAACACTATGTCATATAATATAATAAAATCCCATGAAGTCATTAATAGAATAAATGTTCCCAGTGGTATTTCTCTACTCTGATATCTGGATCTGGATTTGTAGTCTTTGTATTCCTTTGTAATCTTTCAATCACCTGGATTTTGCTTTTTATTTTACTAAAATAAATAAATAATTTAACTAAAAAATAATGAGGCCCACTTATTTTCATCACACAGGAAGAGCACCTTGGGGCCATTGAAAAGCTGGACAGAATTAGCACAGTTTTACCCTGAGGTTCTTCGGCTGCTGAAATTCTTGATCATCAAGGTTTTGGCATAGCAGGGTTTGTCCTATATGTTAACAGCTACATAATGCCCATTGTAGTACAGTAACTACCTACCCACAACACTGACATCACACCCTCGAGACAAGTTTGGCAGGCACAGCTGGATCGCCAATTGGAAGATGTGTGTGTATATATTAACATAACAATAAAGCCAGAGAGGTTTTAAGGAGAGAATAAAAAAGCACTGAAGATTTCCAAAGATCATTAAATGATGGCAACTTTCTGTTTACAACATGTGTGCTTTACCTCAAGGTGAGTACTGGGGCAAGAATACATTTGCATGAATTAGCATGTTTAAGTAGAGTGGGGACACTGGCTTTTCGTTACAAACAGACAAAGTCGATAAATCAAAATGAGAGCCAGCCGCTCAAGTGATTGTTGTGGCTCTCTGGTCACCACAGAGACACAGGAATGAGTGTGCAGAAGCCTCACAAAATAGGATGTAGCTCAGTGGTCCATAATTCAAGAATGAATATGTATAAGTGGGAGCTCAGCGGACTTTGCCTAGGGAGAAATAATTTGGTAGACAGGAGGAGACTGGAATCACCATCTCTCTGTTCAGAGAGGGTAGAAGAAGTCCTGCAGTCATTAAGAGAATGTGCTTCAGTTACATCCATTCTGTAGCTTTACGTGTTTACATGCCATGAAAGGGGTGGAGTTAGAGACAGCAGTGTATGTGGGTTTGGGATTTAAAGGCATATTTGTTAGCTGGGTTGTTTTTTGGTCACCTGCAGCTGGTGAGTAATGCTGCAAAAACATCAGTTAAGAGCCATCGATAACTAATTAAGTGGCACTAATCACAAACTGAAAAAAGAAATTCAAGACTATAGATTTTTTTTGGGGGTTTTTTGTGCCTTTGTTATAGATCAGTGGAGACTGACAAGAAAGGGGGTAGAGAGAGGGGAATGACATGCAGGAAAGAGTGGGACCGGTCGGGAGTCGAACCAGTGACTGCCTGCTAAGAGCGTCTTGCACTCATGTGGTACAAACCCTAACCACTCGACTACTGGGCCGCCTCTGCAGACTCACTTTTTTACACCTAGAGCTCACGTAAAATTTTGGAGGTCCTGTCCAAGTCAAGGAGCACCCCTTAAAACGACAGTCACTGTTAATCATCAATCGTCAATCTTTTACTCATCACCAGTCTTCTTATTCATTATAGCTGCTGTAAGTCCAAGATTTGACCCTTGAATGTTTTAAAGTGCAACCTTTTCTTGTTAATGTCACTGTTTTTTCCCCCCTTTTTATTAGTTTTTCTGTTACACATGCATGCCATCTTCCATCACATCCTGTATGTTCAGGTTCTTCAGGTTCATTTTTAATTTATACAAGTCCCACACATCAGGGGGAAATGTATAATGTATACATTGACATATGACAAACCATTAAGAGACATCTTAAAGAGATTTTTGCCTGTTATGCATCTAAAATTTAGAGATTCCCTCGCCTGAGACAGAAAAATATCATCTGCATATCTTAGTTCCTGTTCCAGATTTGATACCCTGAAAATCATCTTGGATTCTTATTAACTTCTGCAAGCATCTCATTAGCTAGAACGTGCAGTAGTAGCGAGGAGAAACAACCTCGATGTGTTGCTCTCCAAGTAGAGAATCACAGAGACCTGATGATGGCAGTTCACAGACACTTCCCATCCAGTCAGAGAGGATCTGTCAGGAAGAATGAGATAAACTGCCGAAATCCAGGTGTGCAGATTTACCCAAGAAGCTCAAAGCTCTGTAATTGCTGCCAATGGGTCTTCTACAAAGCACAGAATTAGGGGTCTGAGTATGTTAGTAAATGAGAGATTTCAGTTATTCATTTGTCACGTTTTCACTTTGTCATTATGGATTATTGAATGTAGCAAAAATGGCATTTAAAATGAAATCTACAACACCAAAAATAAAGGGGTCTAAGTACTCTCTGAAATGACTGTATTCATCAGTGGCTGTTCATCAGACCCTCCCCAGCTCCATGCAGCTCCTAGCTGAAACCACAGCCACCCTTCACTCCTCCAGTTTAAATGGACTCTAATAAACTTGCTCTTTGATGCATTAATAACCTCTTCCTCCCTCCTGGACTTCGGGGCAAGCTTCTGAACAGCACCCCACATATCCTTGCCTTACATGCACTGTTTAATTATTTCTTTCTATGAGTGTTGGAGCGAAACGAGGGGAAGAGGAAAGTGATGACATACTTCTAATGAATCTTGAATAAATAATACTGCTGTCTAAGCTTAAGGCATCCTTAACCGACCTTAGTGGGAGAAAGGTGGAATGCAGAGGAGGCAGAGAGAGGGTAAAATGAAGATGGAGGAGGTGCAGAAAACACCTGGAACTATAGTGACCTCTGTTGTATGAGATCCTACCAGAACCTGTTCACATTATTAGCCTCCGAACTACACTTTTAATTTGTCAGGATTAAACTCTATCAAACTATCACACTGTGAAAATGCATGACAGTAGATACGTTTCCATCCACCAGTTTTATATTTGTTTTCAATAAACATAAATCAATAAGTTCTTAGATTGAATTGACTTTAGAAGAAATGTCATTTCCACATCTTATTCAAGCAGTTCATGCAAACACAACTCAAACTCAAAATTTATTTAGCTAATATCTCAGAAATATAATAAATACTTTTTTTGTGCAGCTTTTCATATTATTGTTGAACCTGAATTATTTTTAAGATTTTTCATGTGATTCCCACCCAACCCCATGTTTATTTATTATTAATTAACTTGCACCTCATCTGTGCATATGTACGAACACAAAACAGAAGATATTTTTTTGCATCCACACTACGCAAATATGTGTGCAGTATGCTTAAGAATTTACAAGATAAAATAAGGATGATAAAAATAAAACATATCATGTAACCACAGACATCACCACTTGTGTTTTTTAATTTGGTCAGTATGAATCAGTATCTCATTTGCATTTTATAAACATGTTTCTATGTTTTTCGTGTAGTGAGCTGCTGTCAACAGTGTCCTTTTGAACTATGAACAGTACTTGTATGTTTTTTTTTTTTAATATCTCTTTGAATCAGTGTCTTTATTCACTGTTCTGTAGAAAGGATGCTCCTTATCATGCTTAAAACATTCCTGCTTTTTCCATCCACGACGTGAACAGCAACAGAATATGATCAGATTTTTATCTGGTTGTTAAATGTGGTTTTGGACTGTAAACCTTCTGTTCCAGAAGGACAGGATTCACCTGTGCAGCAGCTGGATGTTTCTATCTCCTGTATGTGTGCAGTGTTTCATTGTGTTTGCTCCTGTGTGTGTGTTTTTTGGAGGGGGTTGGCCATTTCTCTACTTATTAGAGGCAGTGTGAGATTGAGGGCTGTCACCCACACTCTGTTGCTATAGTGAAGGCAGATGGAGAGCAGGTTGAGTGACAGCTGATCCCACCACACACATTTTCTCTTCCTTCATGCTTTTTGGTGCTCCACTTTCTGTGCAGTCACCTCATACACAGACGCTCAGTCCATAACACACACTGTAACTGATCCCCTGCCTATATTTCATGTCATCACACTGGAAAGAAGATTCTACAGCGTGTTTTTGTCAGAGAAATGCAGTCACCAGGGGGGCACCTGCACTTAACGGTTGTCAAATCCAGTTGCCAAGGGCAACCAATACAGTTTTAGCTGTGTCACTGACTGACAATCAACAATGACATTGATCGTTGCCTGACTTTTGTTGTTGTGCCCTCTAATCTGATATTATCCAATAGTTCACAGATGAGTAACACAACATTAAATGTGTTTAAAGCTGGGATAGGCAGTCAATGTTCCAGCATCAATGGGCAAATGTTCCATAACCTCCTTTCAGCATGCTGGAATTAAAGTGGTCTTAGAGCAAACTAGACGTCTGCACCTCATCTTGGCTCTGTTTTCAGACTTTAGAAAATCTAGTCTGTGACCGGAGACTTTGGCCAATCACTGGTCTTTTCAGAGAGACAGTGTTCCTATTGGCAGTCTACAAATGCAGATGTGCGTGTCCCTTCAGATGGACATGTGCCAATATCGGTGAAGTGTTTCAGAGATGGAGAGAACTTGGTGTTCTTCTCCTGGACAGTTAGCAGCTTGCTAACTTCATGTTCCTGTAATTTTTAAATGTTTAGTAGTGATTGGTTGTGTGGGCAGATTTACCATGAAAGCAGGCGATGAGTGGCTATAATGAATGTTGCTAGTGTTTAGCCTTCTGTTAACTGTAGCCAAGGGCTCACAGCTGCAGCTGTGTATTTTGAATTTTTTTTTTTTCTTTTGAGGTGAGAATCATATTTTGTAAATACTTGGAATGTTAAAATGACATTATTATAATAGTCAAGATAGTGGTATAATTAGACCTTGGAGAATAAGTACATTTATATGAATAAATATCAGTATTTTTCTTAATTATTGAACTGAAAATGTTTTCAATATAAACTAAACTAGCCTGTATTGCTATATTAACATATTGCCTGATGGAGACTCTGTGACTGATGGGTTTCATGCTTAGTTATGGGTGTGGCAGAGCATTAAGGTAATTTTCTGAATTCTTATTTAAGCATGCAGAAAGCTGTAGATGATTAATAATGCTTACTTCAATAACAGTCATGATATGTTTTTAATATATTACTGTAAATATTTACAGCTAAAACAATTATTCAAAAATTCATCAGCAACAATTCTGATTATCAGTTAAAAGTCACTTTGGAAAGGAAAGGAAAGTAAAATATCAAAAATTAACAGGTTGTAATTTCGTAAATCTCCTGCTTTTCTTTGTCTAAAGAGACAGTATATCATAATATGTGAGTTTTGTGTTTGTGTCTGTTGTAAAAACAAAGAAAGAAATAACATTTTGATGACATTGCACTGGGCTCCTGGAACTTTTGATGGTCATTTTTCACTGTTTTCTGATATGTTTTTTAGACCAAACAATGAATATATTAAGTATTTAGTTAATTAGCTGTAGCCCTAAATATATTACAGTACCTGATTGCTATTACTGAAATACAATTAAAAATAAATTGTAGCTAGCTTTTTCAATTTTTTGTTCAAACACTTGACTTTTCTAACCATCAAAATCATTCAGAACAACAACGCCAACAAAAACAAAAGAAAACATGCACATCACAAGAAAACATGGAGTAGGAGACAACCCAGACCAATGCTAAAGAAAGTATTATCATTAGTTTTCAAAGAGGAAGCAGAGGGGAGCTAATTATTCAAGTTTGTTTAATTATTGAAAAAAAATGTAATTAAATTATTATTTTTTATACAATTTATACAGTGTGCTTTCCATGTGGTTATATCCATTGATTTGAAGGAAATACAGACACTGTAATCATCCATAAAAAATGAGAACGATATATTACTTATCAATATCTTTAATTAGTGCAGGATAGTTCATGTGATCATTATATATTTAAAGCATGCAGATATTTGTATTATGGGTATAATGTTCATGATGTGTTAACCCATATTTGTCCATTCCTTCCCTTATTTGGTTTTCTCAGATCGGGCAGCTGGTGTTCAAGGGGATGAAGCGTCTGAACAGGATCCAGTCCATGGTGTTTGAGACAGCCTATAATACCAATGAAAACCTTCTAATCTGTGCTCCAACTGGTGCCGGCAAGACCAACATCGCCATGCTCACTGTTCTACATGAGATCCGACAACACCTGCAGCCAGGCGGCGTTATCAAGAAGGATGAGTTCAAGGTCTGACTGTGACACCACACGAATACACAAACTAAATGTTGCAAATATATGCTCGCTTATCACTACCATGATGGATGTGTTGTAGTTCAGTTACATATTGCATTTGTTGTTTGGAGGAGGCGTTTTACCTGGACTGACTGTAATTTGTCTGTCTCACTGCCAACAAAATCACAGTCAGAATTTAGGAGAACTCCTGTGTAATGTTTTAGAATGTCTGCAATAACTGCTGAATGCTTCCAGTGCTATTCCACCACAGAGTCTCTCAACATACCTCATGGTGATTAAGCGTGCTCCTTGCTGAGATTCACGCACACCCCATGCAGAGATTCAGATCCGATCCTTGGAGCTTTGGATGCTGAAATTATAGGCACCATTTAAATGGAGAGCTGTTTTATTTCAGGGACAGCTGAATTTACTGGATTTTGTTTCCTCCAAGAGGATTTGTCTGTTTTGCTGGTTTGTTAAGCCTTTTGTGATTTAACCTCAATGGTGAGCAACACCAGTGTTTGTTTGTTTTTTTTTCCCTTTCCAATGAGTTTACATTTATCAAAACTAAACTTATAGCACTGAAATGTTGGATAAAATGTTAAAAACTAAAACAATGAATTTTGAATATTGTACTGTTCATTGCTGTTTCACTGTTTTTGACAGCTGTATCCCAGCTGTAAGAAAAAAACAAACAAACAAACAAAAAAACTTCCCTACCTTTCTGTCTACTGTCTACCTTTATCTTCCTACCTAAAGTATATACAGTAAGTTCTTGCCCACAGTTATGGATGTGTCCATAGCAGATCCACAGAACCCACTCTGCAGTCCATTTCAGCATCTCTGCTGTCTACAGAATGTAAACACTACAACAGTGTAGTTGCACAATGCATCACCGTCAGTGGGTGAAAAAAGTTCATTTAACAGTAGGCAAATTGAAAATGCCAAACGCCAAATAAATATACAACGTTCAAATACCGGAGCTTATTACAGTTCTGAGCCTGTAAAAAATTTAAACCCCGGTCCCGATTCCTAGTGTCAATAAAGATGATAGCATGTGAGTCAGCACTGAGTCAAATTAATTAATTTATCATTTAGATGGATCGATGTCTATAATGGAAGAGTAAACACAACAAATACATAGTAAAATACAGTACATAATCTGCAAAGCTGTAAAAACAGAGTGGAGGTTGGTTGAACCAGAAACTGTGAAGATGACACCTCTGAGAGTTCTCTGTCAGACAGGGTTGTGGAGTTGAAAAGAGCTGTGCTTGTGACAGAGGAGCTGAAACAGTCCGTTGGAAAAAGTGCTCCACTGCCTGTCCAGATGTGGAGAGGGTGTTCAGGATTATACATAATGGATAGAGAGTTTGTTCAGTGTTCACCTCTTCACCACAGCTTCAAAGCTGTCTGGTTTGCAACCAATTACAGAGCCATCTTCCTTCATCAATTTATTTATTTGTCTGTTGTGTCGCTGGTTCTGATGCTGCTCCCCCAGCAGACTACAGCCATGAAGTTCAGTGCACTGGCCACAACAGACTGCTGCACACCTTGAGGGAATCAGCTTCTTCGTGTCTGCTCATCCCCTTCTTATGTACAACCTTTGTGGTGGTCGTCCAGTTCAGTCTGTGGTGACAATGTAGACACTCAGGTGTACAAGGTGAACAGGATTGGAGACAGCGCAGTCCCCTGTGGTGCCCCTGTACAACTCACCACCATATCAGACAGAGTACTGCTCAGTCAGACAAACTGCGGTCTGTCAGGTAGTTGGTAATCCAGGAGATGGTGGATATATCTATCCTCACACCATCCATCACCTCAGTAGCAGCGGTGGATGGTGGTGAATGCACTGGGGAATCAAAGAATGTTGGTTCTGTCCAGATGTGAGTGATCTCTCTGTAGAAGTTGGGCCAAGACCAGCTTTTCCAGGACCTTTATCACATGAGATATGAGGGCAGCTGGCTGGTGGTCATTGAGGCCAAATGGAATTGACTTCTTGGGAACAGGAGCCAGGCAGGTGGTCTTCCACAACATTGGAATCTTCTCCAGGTTCAGGCTCAGGATAGCAGACAGCTGGTTGGCACAGGTCCTCAGAACCCTGGGGCTGATGCCTTCAGGGGCTGCAGCCTTGCCTTGGTGGAGTCTGTCCAGCTGTCTCATTACCTGGCCAGTAGTCACAGTCAGTGGCACTGTGTGCATCTTTAGCATTTGCATACGGGAGGTCTAGTATTCTATTGTCTCAGGCAAAATGTTGGCAATGTTTGCCTTATGTGATGTGATCCAGTCCCCAGTAATGGCTACAAAAGCATTAGGCTGCTGAGTTTGTAGTCTTGAAACAGTGGAGTGAATGGGGTCACACACTACGTTTGCATCAGCTGTTGGACAAATGTAAACAGCAACAACAATGATGGAAGATAACTCCCTCAACAAGTAACATGAGCATATTCCCACAGCTCAACAGCCACAGACACGTTCACATTAATGTGTCTGGGATTGCAGCACTTTTCATTCACGAACAGTGCAATCCCTCCTTCCTTTTTCTTACTACTCCATAAAATGTCCCTGTGCACCTGAACAGTCCTGAAGCCAGATACAGCCGCACTGTAGTCCAGGATATGCGAGTGCAGCCAGCTCTCAGTGAAACACAGAATGCTACATTCCCAGTATTCCCTCTGGTTCCTGATCAGTGCGCCTAGCTCATCCATCTTATTGCCCAAGGACCCCCATTCCCCATGATGATCGCTGGAACAGAAGGTTTATACTTCCCTTTTTCCGCTCTGCGTTTAGCGCCAGCTCCACAACCCCGATGTCTCCTCTGCAGCTCCTCTGGGATTTCAGTCCTCACTCAGGGCAGAAGCAATGGTTTACCCAACGCGATCAGCTGGTCCCATGAGTAAACAACGCTCCCACTCTTCTCTACATGGCTCTCCTTTACAAACAGTGTGGGAAATAACAGGAAAATCCAGCGAAAACTTGGAAAATGTAGAAAACAAGAAAATAATAAATAAAGTGATGAAAAGTGATGAAAAATTAAAACACACCAGGAGCTGGAGCCATTCAGACACCATCAACCGAAATCATCAAACCCCCCATCCACAATATATCAACAGCTCCTCTCCTCTCTTTATTGATGTTTTTAAAACATCACAGAACACTATTATATATTTATATATTTATAATAGCAAACCATCAATGGAAAGTTTTAACAAATGTTAAGTGTATCTCTACTAATATCTAATATTTCTCGTTAAATGAATTTTAATTAGTTAATTAAAGTAACATTCTTGGCTTTTATTAAGCATTCATTAGGACTCTGTGGCTATAGTTTGATCATATTTTATTGACAGTGACAAGTTGCAACAATATCGATTACAATATTGCTGAATTGCATTGATGCATGGGAATACATGGCATTACCTTTTCTCCCACTAGATACAAGTGACAAGAACTAAAATGAAATAATATTAATGGATCTCTAAATTAAAATTCTATAAACTATTCCAACTTTACCCAATTATATTGTGCTTATGTAGGACCCCGTCACACATGGTAAAACACTGGTTGAGAAATTAGGTTTAGCTTTAACTGAGAGCTGTTCAGCTGTCAAAAATGTTTACAATGCTTTGCTAGTTTGAATTTAGGCCTATTATAGGCTGAGGGTGCACTGTGCAGCTGCGGGGGTGCAAACTTGTCACCTTTCGGCAAAAATCTGCGTTTTGAATCCAGTCGTCCTTTGTGTGATTCGTGTAGATAGTTCCTTCTGGGAACTAGAAAAAACACCATGAGAGTGAACTGCTGGCACAGCAGTCATGTAAACTTGTTCTCTCCTCTCCAAGTTTCATGTCAGCAAATAACAGTAGGCTGATGTTTAATGCTAACTTGCATTGCATCTGAAGTGTGTCTGCCTGGCTGACCTAGCTGGGACCTTAGCAGTGTCTTGCCTCCTTGCCCTGTTAGCATCTTTGTCACCCTTTATACCTTTGATGAGTTTGCAAACCTGAGTGTACTGTGTTGGAAAAAAAAAAAGTAATACTCAAAAGTCTTTGTCATCTCACATGAAGACTTACACACGCACACTTGCACGTAGTGTTGTGTAGTGCCAGCCACTGACAATATCCACTTTTCATACATCACCATTAAACTTTAGCTATGCAAGTGTCTGGCATCATATTTCTCAATAAACTGTGATTTGTACTGGTTGCCAGAGAACAAATGATCCTCCCTCTGTTTTCTCATTTATCACTTAAGTGTCCAACCCAGTCCCTCTCTCCTGTATCCCCCTTCATCCCCCAACCCCCCATCTCCAACTTCTATCTTCCTCATTCTACCCCTCTCAGTTTGTCCTATTTATTTCTCTCTCTCTCGCTCTCTCTCTCTGTAGATAGTATATGTGGCTCCAATGAAGGCCTTGGCAGCAGAGATGACTAATTACTTCAGTAAGCGATTGGAGCCACTGGGAATCACTGTTAAAGAACTCACTGGAGACATGCAGCTAACCAAAGGAGAGATTCTACGAACACAGGTACATCCACAATCTATCACTTAATCACACACACACACACACACAAAATGGTAGAAGCGTTATGTTTTCCTCACTCTAACCATAACGTAATTCTAATCCTAGCCCAAAAAAACAAACTGTTCCTACAGCTCCAAAATGTTCTCACAACGATGGTTTAGATGGTTGCAAACCAAAACACAACCATAGAAAGACATGTATACACACACACACACACACACACACACACACACACACACTGTATGAGATCTATCATCTATCAAAATAGCTCAAACTGCGAGGACAAAAGCTGTCCCTCCTGAGGTTTCCTCTTCTGCACATGCATGTTCTCTAGCACCCCCAAGTGGATTGGATTGTAACTTTTATTGGAAGCCATTTCATCATACATTCTGCAAAGGGCATCAGTCACAATTCTGCTTAATATTAGTCCCAAGAGTGACTTTACTAGATTAACAATTTAGTAAGTCAGCTACTGTAGCGATGGATTTACAGTTGTTTTCAAATAGAGAACAAAGGATTAAAGGACCTGCTATTATCTCTTTAGTGTGTGCTGTTCCTGTTCTGGCATCAACGTTTCAAACTTGTTTACTATGATTGGAAATCTAGTGTCCTTATTTGCAAATAGCCTTACTGTTTTATGCCACAGTATATATTTTTCTACTCTTTGTCTGCTGTTTGAATAGGACTGTAGTGTTGCCTGAGCTCCTCCTGTGGTCTGTGACACACAGATTGTCAACATAAAAATGGAAAAAAATAAACAAATACTATGAAAATGTGCTGTGCTTCAGCTGATATTCAAAAGACTGAAAAGCTTCATCAAATCACAAGGTGGCTGTTAATTAAGGTGGCATATACACTGCGTATCATTGTAGCAGTTTAGCTAAATGTGTTCAAGTTCACTTCATCTTGCCATGAAGCAAGTAACTACATCACTGTAACCAGACAGTTTAGGTCTCGGCTCTTTTCCAACAGCACTGTTGGGGGACCTGTGGTGTGGGGTTACAATATAAAGGACAAGTCTGGTGACCTTCTGTAATTTCTTAGCATAGTCCCAGCAGAGTCAAACCAACAATCTACTAACAAATTCCTTTATTGTGTTGACTATTCTCAATGTAGACACAAGCCTCTTTCTTCTCAATGCTTCAGAGGGCTGTTGAAGTGTGTGTAGATCTGACAAGTGTGGCTTCAGTGCGGTCCTTAGCTGAACACTGGAGAGCACAAAACGAATGGTTTTCCTCTGTGGCATTGGGAGAACAGCAGTCGACTCAGTTGGAGGGAAAAAGGTGTAATTTGTCATCTCCTTGACATTTTCTTTTGTCCTTTTGTAGGAAGTATAAGAAATCAGCTGCTGCTGCACAGCTGTCCCTCGAATCCGGAACATATTCTGTAGGGATGCCCCGGATCACGTTTTTTTTGCCAGCAATATTGATATCGATCATCTGAGTCATTGAGTCATACGAGTCATTTTTTATGTTTTGTCATAGCAGCTGGTTTAGTGGTTGGGACCTACAACAGGCGGCAGCGTAACTTGATAAAAGGACCACAAAAAAGTCATCCTTAGTCAGTCAACAACATGTTTTTACTCTGTTCAACAGAGCAGTACAAAAAACACCTAAGGAGCAAATCCTTCATCCGACCAGACAACCTGATTATTACACTATTGCACACAAACAAGACACACACATTTTAATTTGCACAACTGTCATCTAAAGCCTGACCTTTACTTTCCTTCATGCAAAGTCATCAATTAGATCACCATATGAAATCTGCCCAGATATTGCAATGTCAAGTTGTGTGGGTGTTAAGTTTCTCCAGCTCAGACTGCCCAAACATGAAAATGGCTTGTTCAGCACAAAAGATTCAGGGACAACTCAATTCCTTTTCTTTTCTTTTCTTTTTTCTAGATGGATGTTGAATGCAATAGGTTGATAACCTTAAAGTTAAACAAAGAAATATATATACATGTCAGCAAATTAACATCATCCATGTATCGTATAAACTTAAATAGTCCAAATAAAAAAGGTACAATTTTACTATTGCACAAAAGTGACAAAGGTGACAAAATTATAACTACATTCAGCATTAATAAACATGATATAAGTGCCTGAAATGAAATGCAGAGTCCAGCCTTGATATCCTCCTACCAGTTGTGTCTTCAGTGCTGACAATGAGCTGTTTTCTCTCTTGCCTTCCTGCCAGGAGTAAATCCATATGACTGACCTCCATCAAACATTTCTTCCCATGCTCTCCAAGCAGGTGTGCAGGTGAACTCAATCCCCCTATGAGCACTGGCTGCTGTTTCGGGTTCCATTGATACTTGTTACTTTGTCTGCCCCCTTCAGGCCTGGAGTACATTTGCCGATTGTGTTCTCTGGTTTTTAACACAACATGCTTGGTTAATACTTATACTGTACAGAGATAGATGCGCTATATAATAGATTCCCCTGCTCCAGTGGGGAGACCTGTGTTCAAACTACCCCCCCACCCCCTCTACATCTCCCACCACCTCTGAGAGTGAGACAGGAGATCGTCTCAGCAGCAGAAGCCTGCAGAAACTACATATCATTGACGTGATGTGCAAATAAGTGATAGAAAACAGACTGCACAAATGTAACTTTTTTTTCTGGGTGAGCGCCTGTGCTCCCGCCTGACAAGATGCTGCCCATATCTAAATCTGCCATTGAGATGGCGTACGTTATATCAGTCTCGCACACTAAAAGTGAACAAGGTGGGAGTGGGGGCTGCTTCTCTCAGCTGCAGACACCAGAGTATTAACTGCAGGTGAATGGTTTTAAGGTGAACGGTGACTAGAAGCATTAATTCTAATCCACCCATCACGTATTTGTAATGACAATTGTCCGATCAATCGGGGTATTGCTATTATTCTGTGAACACTAACGGTGTGTTTATTTAACATGCAAGTTAGACATTTCTCAAAGGAGTTTTAAATCGAAAGCAACTGGACTTGGTTATTTGTCTAGGAAGACGTTTCACCTCTCATCCAAGAGGCTTCATCAGTTCTTTCTCGCACCTGACCAGGCTGGGACTGGTCCAACTATCTGGTGTGGAGACCCAGGTATTTAACCTCTGGGAGGGCTTTCACAAGGCTGATGATGTCATTGGTTCCCTTTGTGCTCCATGTGCCAACGACAGTCGTTACAGTGACTGTCTTGGTGGAGAGTTGGTTTCCACTTCGTTAGAGCCCTATTGTGTTATAACGACAGTGGTTGGAGTCACGTGCCACTTGTGAACAGTTGTTTCTCTTAGAGGTTAAATTGTTGAATCTCCTGGGAAGGGATGAAAGGGCAGCATTGTAAATTGGAGATAGGTGGTGTCTGAGGCCTCCTCCCCTGTTGAGGGATGGTTTCTCTACTTTCACATAGATGGCTTCTCTCACTCCTCTTTCGAACCACCTGTCCTCCCTGTCCAGGATGTGAACCTTGCTGTCCTCAAAGGAGTGGGCTTTCTCCTTAAGATGTAAGTGGACAGCAGAGTCCAAGCCTGAGGAGTTAGCTCTCCTGTGTTGGGCCATGCGTTTATGCAGTGGTTGTTTCATTTCTCCAATGTAGAGGTCTTTGCATTCCTCATTGCATTGGACTGCACACACCAGGTTGCTTTTTCGGGTGTGTGGTGTTCTGTCCTTGGGGTGTACCAGTCTCTTTCTGAGTGTGTTGCTGGGTTTGAAATACACAGGGATACGGTGTTTGTTGAAGATCCTCCTGAGTTTTTCTGATATCCCAGACACACATGGGATGACTATGCTGTTTCTCTTGTTTGGTTTTTCTTTCTCAACCATATTGCTACTTTTCTTTCTGGAAGCAGAAGCAGTTTTCACAAAGGTGCAGTTGGGGTAACCACAAGTTGTGAGGGCGCCTCTCAGGTGCTTGTGTTCTACCCTTTGGGCCTGTGAGCTGGTGGGTACGTTATCAGCTCTGTGTTGCAGGGTTCTGATAACACCAAGCTTGTGTTCCAGAGGGTGATGTGAGTCGATAAGTAGATATTGGTCTGTGTGTGTGGGTTTTCTGTATACCCCAATGTGGAGGCTCCTGTCCTTTTTCATATGGACGTCACAATCTAAGAAGGGCAGACTATTGTCCTTGACATCCTCTCTGGTGAACTTGATGTTTTTGTCCACTGAGTTAATGTGTTCGGTAAAAGCTTGCACCTCTTTGGTTTTGATTTTAACCCATGTGTCGTCCACATATCTGAACCAGTGGCTCGGTGTAATTCCTTCAAAGGAGTTCAGAGCCCTGTTCTCTACCTCCTCCATGTATAGATTTGCCACAATGGGGGATACTGGTGAACCCATGGCACAGCCATGTTTCTGTCTGTAAAATTTGCCGTCAAACTGGAAATATGTAGTGTTTAGGCATAAATCCAGAAGCTGGCAAATGTGTCCGGGTTTCAGATTTGTTCGGTGTTGCAGGGAGTTGTCTTGTGTGAGTCGTTCTTTTACTGTGGCCGGAGCCTCCACGGTTTGAATGCAGGTGAAAAGAGAAGTCACATCATAGGAAACCATGGTTTCATCTGGCTCCATTTTTAAGTTCCGGACTTTACTCACAAAGTCTATGGAGTTTTGGATGTGGTGTGGGGTGTTGCCCACCAAAGGTGCCAGGATATTGGCTATGTATTTGGCTATGCTGTATGTGACCGAGTTTATGCTGCTGACAATAGGCCTGAGCGGGGCCCCTTCTTTATGGATTTTGGGGAGTCCATATAGGCAGGGGATGGAGTCCTGGGGATAAAGCCGGTAATATTGTGTTTTGTCAATGACCCCTTCTTTTTTTTTTTGCAGTTGTTGTAGACATTCTATCACCTTCTTTTTATAACCACTGGTCGGGTCTCGTTTCAGAGTTTCATAGGTGTTAGAGTCGCTGAGTAGTGCAGAGATCTTGGCCTGGTAATCAGTTGTATTGAGCACAACTGTGCAGCTACCCTTGTCTGCTGGGAGGATTGTGATGTTTTGGTCCTTGCCAATGCTGTTATTACCTGGGTGACATCCCAGCCGTGTCACTGGAATTTCGCCCAGTGAGAGGCCAGAGTTTGAATTTGATTCCCTCACTTCAAACATTGTTGAAATTGCAGTATTTGGTGCAGTTTTAGCTAACAGTTGCAGAAACTAAGTCTGGCTGGGATTGACTCACTTTTGGAGCCAGCCTCAAGCGGCCTTCTGAAGAACTGCAGTTTTTAGCACCTCTGTGTTGGCTTCATTTTTCAGCCCCTGAGGCTGCTACTTGATTGAAAGATGGACTACCATCTCCTTTCCTATAGATAAACAACATGAAATGATATAAAAATGCATGATCTTGTGGGTATAAAAAGACTTTGGGGCAGATTACATGTAAATCACAGGCAATGCACAGGCTCCACCAATGCTCAAATTGAACTATTTTTTTAATTTGAAGAACAGAAAAAAAAGTGTCAGAAGGGGGCTCACAGGTCCTCCATGCTTAGGTAAAGTTACAGTGTTTGCATTCTGCACTACCTTGTTGATGAAGTGTTTTTGTATTGAATTCATTGTGCATTCATTCATTCACAGAGGTTCTTTCCAGTATACTTTATGCTTTCTTATATTATGAATTATTTCTTTGCCTCACCTCACTGCCTTTATTAAGCTATCAAACTGTTTGTTTTTTTTCTAGCTGACCACAGCAGTTCTGTATGTGGCTATGGTGTGCTGCTAAGGTTTGTACTGTGACAGAACTGCAGCACAGTCCACATGATGATGATAAACCAGGGGCTGTCTTTCTTAATGATAATTACTCAGTGTCACACATCCATCACACAGTGTCAAAGGTCAGCTGTCAGATATTTAGGCAGTGACTTGGAGTTGTAGTTTTGTGTTTGCATATGATATTTAATTACAGGATCTGACCAGTGTTGCACTGTTAGATTACTGAGCAAGATGGTGCAATACAGTGAGTCATCTGTTTTCTCATGAATTTCTTTTTTCTATTTCTTTTTCTCCACATATTTACTTGGAGTTATCCAGGTTTTAGTGCAGTGTTTCCTCTAAATAGAGCCACCTCTAGCGCACCACCCTGCAGCGTAGGTGTATGAAATATTCAGTTAAAGTAAGCTGGGAGCCAGTAAGGGAATAATCCAATCCCATCACTTTTAGAAAAAATATAGACATAAGTAATTTATATTGATAACCCAGATAGCTTGTTATCTTTGCTACCAAAGTTTATCACAGGAAAAAAGAACACAATCACAATCAATTCCTCCTCATCAATTAAATGATGTTGTAAAGAAACCAAATAATAATACAAATTAAACCTGCAAGCACTGTTGATCAGGCCTTCGCATTGTCATTCATTTTGAGGGGTTCTGGCTTGGGATGTTACATGTGCTAAACAAATTACATACATATAGGTTGCACTTACTGCGAGGGCTACATCACCACCATCGACCCATTTTGCCATATCCAGTCCAGAGACTCATCAGACATCAGTTTCTCCCACTCCTGACACATGGGGTAGGTTTTGTGAGTTTTCGAGCATTTCTAGGTCCTTAATAACAACTTCCTCTGCGAAACATCAGAATTTGCTGTCCCACCGGGGCATTGCCACTATGCCAAATATTTTCATTAAACCCTTATCAAGGTCTTAAGGCTTTTCTCATCACAGTAAATTAAAAATGGCTCACTTTAGGGTATGGCTCAAGGAGGGTTTTTTGTTTGTTGTACCAGTTTTTTTTTTGCATCTACTGTAGGTGAAACATATCTGGAGTGCTACTGTGTTTAGATTTTTCGGGGGTGCCCTGGAAACACCACCAAATGACCAGTTGATGTCAAGTATTGCACAGAAACTCAGTGGGGCATGAGACCAAGTTTCATGTTTTGACACTTATTTTTTGGATTATAAATTATTTTAATGAGTTCTTACGTATATATCACGAGATTCACCTAAATACAGGTAATGCATGCTTATAAGGTTTTTGAATGTGTGATGTAGGAGTTACTAGCCAAATGCCCTCCATCCATTTTGAGCACCATTCTCTAGCTCCCAGGAAAATTTCACTTACATGAATTTTATATATGCTTTTGCCTCCGGAAAAATAAAGAATAAATAAATGTGGATATCACACAACTTGATGAGCATACATTACAAATTCATCAACAAAACATGTACTTTTTTTTTGCTTTGTATGAACAGTCTTCCAGCTCAGACTGTGTGTTGGTGGAAAATGCTCTGTTTGATCAGAGTAGCTAAAACATGTTCAGAAAGTGCACAGTCTAACCAACACATAATTCACAGTTTTAAAATTCTAATCACGGTACAAACATTTTTAATAAGATCAAGTTTAATAAGCTGTGATGGATCTATATATTAATGTTGTCATTTTATCTGGACGAATCTTATATCTAATATCACAATCATTCTATTTAAATGTTCTGTTTGCATTTACAATAGCCAGGCCCTACAGTGCAACAGTTTCTCTGCACATGTGAGTGAAAGTTATTTTGGCAAATGAATAATTATTTGGCTAAGTGAGTTTTCAGGTGACACAGTGGGTTGTCTCCTGACCACAGGGTTGACAGTTTGATCTCCAGCTCATGCTGTCAGCGTGCTCAAGTGTTCTTGGCAAAGACACTGAATCTCAAGTTGCTCCCAATGACAGACAAGAGCCTTTTCCCCACATTTGTGAATTTCCACGCTGTGGGACTAATAAAGGCTATCTTATCTTATCTTTCCCGGTGACCCCTCCACCGTCAATGTGTGAATGTGACTTGTGGTGAAAAGCACTGTGAGTGGTCGATAAGACTAGAAAAGTGCTATATAAATGCAGCCCATTTACCATTTCATCTAAACTGACAGCATACATGCATACACTAAGCTTGGACAGTAACAAATTTGTTGCACTATCAAAGGAGACATTACCATAAACACAAAAACTGTCCTTTATTTTGACTCAGTTCCACATATACCATCCTACTTCCAGCTAACTCACAGGGGGGCCAAATGTGGATCAATCCACTGCTGAAAATAGTCCTTAATAATGCACAATTTCCTCTTATTTGAGTACAGTTTAACGAAATACTGTTGCCAGTGGAAAATACTGAGCATTTGATTCTAATACTTAGTAATATCGCCCTTTGCTTTCATAACTTAGTAACTTCCTTCTTAGTAGTATGGAAATGACACAAGGCAGATTTGGTGCATGGATTCATTCCCTTGTCACCAAATTCTGACCCTACCATCTGCTGCCTCAGCAGAAATCAAGATTCAGGCTTTGTTTTTCCAGGCTTCAACTGACCAGTATTGATAAACTTGAGCCCATTGCAGCCTCAGATTTCTCTTCTTAGCTGACAGGAATGGAACCTGATGAAGTCTCTTGCTATTGTTGCCCATCTGCCTCAAGGTTCAATGTGTTGGGCTTTGTGGAATGCTTTCCTAGATTTTGTTTTGTTTTAACACCATTCTAAGTAAATTTTAGAGACTGTTGTGTGTGAAAATCCCAGCAGATCAGCAGTTCCAGAAATATTCAAACCAGGCCATCTGGCACCAACAATCACACCACGCTCGGAGAATCCCTGAGATCACATTGTTGCCCCAGTCTTATGTTTGATGTGAACATTAACAGAAGCTCCTGACCTGTATCTGCAGGATTTTATGCACTGCACTTCAGCCACATGATTGGCTGTTTGGATAAATGTATGAACAAGTAGGTGTACAAGTGTTCCTAATAAAGTGCTTGATGGGTGTTTTTGTGAGCTTTGGTTTGTTGGACCTGAGCCCAGTGGTGCTTCAGTAGGAATCAGTGAGCTCAGGAACTGATGATGATGATGAGCTTTATTGTCACTGTAACAGTACAAGTACAATTACAGCGAAATTACACTGCCACTGCCACAGGCTAGTTAGGAAAACCACAAATGCTCAGGGGTTGTTAGTTCAGGTCTTTTTAAGGGAGTTCCTGACAATAACAAAAATGAGTGAACGGAGTAACAACAGCCTTATCATTTAAGTTACTGGCTCTGAAAACATGGTGGTGCAGCCAACTTTGTTAATGGTCATTTCTGTCTTTAAATTAGGGATCAACCAATAGAAAACATCAGTGAACTATGAAGTTGTTTATTATACGTGTGAAATGACTCTACAGAATTCTCTAAAAAATACCTTAAAAAGGTTCATTATGTTGACCAGTACAGTTTGTTTTCTTGTGTTCTCCAAGTCGGATTTTACACCTCTCTACAATAGTTGCCTGTTGATTAAGGTGTCAAAGTGATGAGAATAATTTTGTTGATTACAATAATAGACAATTATGTTCACTTGTTGAGTTTAATATGCCAGTCGGTGAGATGTTTTATTTCTGGTGCATAATCAGTAGGTTGTTAAAGTGATCAAGTATTGAGGAGCAGATGAAGTACATTTTTTGTCTTTTGAGGGTTTTCCTGATGGTGTGAATTCAACCTCATATATGTTATACATGTGCAGGTTTTTTTTTGTCTGTTGGATGGGTTCATTACAATGAGGCCAAAGACAAGGGGATGAAAGCTGCAGATTGAGCACATATTTAGAGAGAGAGGAGGGCTCCCTCCCCCAGCTCAGAGGAAAGTGGAGGTTGGTGGATCCAGCATGAAAGACTGAACAATGAAACTGAGAAGGTTGGAGAAACATGCATATCTGCTAAATCCAAAAGAGTTGGATTTGTGAGATTGCACAGCTCAGAGGTAAAGTTTATAAGCTTATGGGACTTATGAATACCGAAAAGGAAAGGTTCAGGTTTGTGTGTGTGTGTGTGTGTGTGTGTGTGTGTGTGTGTGTGTGTGTGCGCGCGTGTGCGCGTCGGGTGGGGGGTGCGGTGGGGCATTTTCCTATGAAATGAGGCCAATTCCAGCTAATCTGAAGGTGTATTAAGGTTGCATTTTTATCAGGTCATGTGAGACGACTTCACAAAGAGAATGATTAGTCAGATTCACTGTAGCTCTGCAGCCATCCGCAGTCTCTCTTTCACTTGGCCTTGTTCATTTTTCTCTCTCATCCCTCCATCTGAGTGTTAGTGTCAGTACATTCACAAGGCTGTCCACACTTAACAGGCCCCAGTGATTTCATGCACTGTAACCCTGGTTGTCTTCTGCCCTCACTTTTTCTTTCATCATGCTCTTTTGATGCACATAGTATAATGGGAGTCTTGGCATGACTTCAGTTACTTGTAAGGTGTATGAAGAAGGGATGGCAGTCTTGATGGATCAAAAATACCTGCCCACTTATCCAACCACTTATCTATTGTAAGACTTGCACATTTTGTCCTGTGGCCTTCATCAGGGTCGTTCCACACTTTACAAAGAACAATTATTTGAGACATGTTGAAGGAAAAATAAACCAAAAGTAATCACATGTATACAATGATTACCGACAACACAAATGTGTTCATGATTGAGTTGAGTATATGATCATGTTGTTTTCAACCAATCAGGTTCATAAACTGACAGAGGGGCAGTGGTTGAGTCTGATGATGGACAGGGGTGACATCATATTAAAGGTTCTGTAAATGACCATCACTGCCACTAGATGTTGAACTAGATCAACAGTATCTCAGACCAAAAGAAGTGCTTTGTTAACCACACCCCCAGCCTCTGTTTGGCCATTTTGCAAATTGGCGGTCCCTATGTCTTTGCAAACATAGGGAGGGCCAGTGGTTTAACAGGAGGGACTCACATGCACGAATATGCACATGTACGTGCACTAACATAAACGCAATGCCAGACCAGCTACCAAAGAACAGAGAAACTCAGATGACAACACATACAGAGGGGGTCTGACTTTGTTCTCTGCTCAGGGCACCATTGCTACACATTTCTTTACATAGAAAATAGTTGTTTGCTGCTATATTATTGTTTAAAAGCTCATTTAGAGAACCTTTAAGTCCACAAACAGGAGAAGTATATCAGTGGGGAGGGACCTCAGACATTGCCACTATGTATTTACAGTAATTTTTATAGCATTTTAAAAAATATTTCCATAGTATGCCATGGGTACAACTAGTTTACCTGTTTTGTCATGGAAACACGTGTGAATCACTTTGGCTGTTGTTGGAGATGGTACATATCACCGGTTTGTGGTAATTTTCCTCAGTAACTTCTGGCCAGGAAATTGGAAGAACTTCTGTTACCATTTTTGTATTGAATTGACAGCCATCTTGGTGCTTCCTGCAACACAGTGTAGTGCTGCCAACAATTTCCATTAACCAAGTGGCCGGTTGAAGTACTGCATTAGAGGTGTGTCAGTTTTGGTAACATTAAAGTATACTTTAGAAGGGGCTTATAGGGTGCGAGTGAAGTGTTTCATTCAACTCACTGGTATACTTGACACACAGGTCTTCACAGTGGGTTGTTGATATTTCAGAGGTGTGCAGTCTATGGTTACCCATAACCCCCCTCTCTGCACACACAGTTTTTCTTGGAGGTCCTTACAGTTGTAGTGGATGCTTGGAGCAGTTAACATTTTTCGATTTGTAATTTGTTGATGAAAGTCAAATGCTGATTTAGGAGTTGTTAGTCTGAATGTCAATTTACAATAACCGCAATCCCACTTACAATGTTCTGATTGGCTTGGTTGTTTTTCCAACTGAGGAAACAATAAGCATAACAACAGATCTATTTGAATCACTTAAAAAAACATCCGAGGTATTGGCAGTGATTCAGGGTTCTGGAACCAGGATAGCAGAAAACTACATGGATATGTAGTTTTCACACACACACACACACACACACACACAGACAGACAGACAGATGTCTGTAGATGACAGTGCAGCATTGAAAAGGTTTTCATTACAGTCTTGACAAGCCATTAGTCGTTCACATATCGCAACCCAGTAGATGCCTTTCTCTTCCTTCCCCGCTCCATCTTCCTCCCACCCACCCCATCTTTCCACATCCTCCTCTCTCTGCGGCTGTGATAGTTACCATGGAAACAGAAAGGGTTTCTAGGGATGCTGCCATGTGGATGCCAGTATGCGGGTGGGTGGCATCCTGGGACTTCCAGGCCCTCTTCCCTTTCTGTCCAGAGAGGAAATATCAGTTGATGACATGCAAGAAGAAGCTGCCTCACAGACAGTTGTCTTGTAAAGGGTGGACATGAAGAGTGTGTCACATTTCTTGGTAGGGTCAACATCACGTGCAGAGAAACTGAAAGAGCTGTTGATGTATTACAGCCAGTTTGCGCTCATAATATTGCTTTAAAACTACAATATAAATAAAGCAGGTGGTGAGGGAAAATGTTTAGGCAAAACCCAGAAAAAGCCATCATTACAAGTCATTACTGTAACATCAGGCTATATCGAGCCATGGCATTTACTTTAAAGATCCAGAATATTTTTATAGCTGATTGCTTGTCAGACACATAGCAGTGTGATTAATTGGTACTTACATGCTTAAAAGTTAGTGAGATCTGACATGGGCTACGTTGTGCATGGCTGCATACACCCACCACTGCACACACTTACCACAGAGGAAAAAGCTCATCATTCCAACTACACTCATTAGATTAAATTAACATAAAAAGTGGTCAACGTAAAATTTCCCATCCACAAAAATGTTCAGTGTTACTTTTACGTATTAGGAATGTTTTCAGTTTTGAAAGCAGGTGTGCTAAGGGAAGAAAATAAACTGTGGTCTCAGATGAAAATGTTGATGCTCTTGTAATACTTAATTTGTGCTCTCAGACTCCCCACTTGGGGGAAGTGGTGGCAGGGTTCCCCCTGAAGTCCCATAAGTGTGATCAGCTCCAAACTGTTGTGACCACACCAGAGGGCCAGCTCTTAAACCTCCTGTCCACACAGACTTGTCACTGGAGTTGAACTATCAGGTCTCCTGAGGTGCAATTGGTGTAGAATTAGAAGAGCAGAGGGCAGAGCATAGATTCCTGAGGGGAACCAGTCCTGACTGTTGGTGCGCTGGATATGATTGATTCTTCCCATCCTCACCCTCTGCCTCCTGTCTGTCAGAAAGTCGGTGATCCATTGACAGGTGGGCAGTTGCTAGTGCAGGTGGTTATGTGATGTTGGAGCAGGAGTGTGAACGTAGACTTATCAAACCAGCAGTGAAACACATTCAGGTTGTCAGCCATTGGATGATTCCCCCACTGTGTGGAGGAAGGGTTTTCTGTAGCTGGTGATGTCCTGCAGACCTCTCCATGCTCTCATACATATCTGTGTCCCTTCGGTGTGATGGAAGTATCTTTGTCCCATAGAGAGCTACTCCTCCAACTAAAATGTTCACAATCCTTTCAGCGGTGAAAAAGTTTGTGGAGTGAACAGAACATAGTTTATATTATTTATGTTACTACATAATGTTGTTTAATGTCAAAGTATCTCTTTCCAAAGTCAAATCAAACCAAATGCACTGAACCAAAGGCCCTCATTTAAATTAAAATCTCCATAGTATGACATCTTTGACCGTTTGTAGCATTAGACTGAGGAACTGCATACAGGGGCAAGAAAAAGTAAGTGAACCCTAATTATCTTCATTTATTTTTAAATTTGTGCTCAAATATGTTCAGATGATCTTCATCTAAGTTGTAATAATGAACAAACAATCTATTTTAACAAATAACACACTAATCATTGTATTGTTCTTGTCCATACTGGATGCACCATTAAAATATTCACAGTGTAGGTTGGAAAGTATGTGAACCACTGTCCTAATGACATGACATCAGTAAGTAATCTGCCTTTGAAAGGCCACAACTTAAAATCCACCTCCATAACTAAACATATGGTAACAAGCTTTCCTGCAAATTCTGCAGGAAATATCACTGGTGCTTCCCATATGCTAAGCATGTCTCAGCCAAAGAACTAACACTGGGAAAACTAGGCATCTGTGTACTTCCTAGGCAGTGGCAGTAATGTAAAAAAAGAAAATTTCAGTCATCTGCTCTGTGCTTGTTGTTGTGGGGTCTCTCTGCCTTTAGTCGGGTCTTCCAATGGAATGCAGCTCATTTGGATTGAGGTGATTGAATTGGCAAGTCAAGGATATTCCACCTCTTCACCCTGAAAAGCTCTTCGGTTTCTTTGGACATATGTTTGGGGTCATTGTCCTGCTGAATGATGAAATATCATCCAATGAGTTTTGATGCATTTGGCTGAATCTGAGCACAGAGTGCTCCTATATACCTCTGCATTCATCCTGTTGCTTCCATCAGCAGTGAAATCATCAGTAAATGCCAGTGTGCCAGTTCCATTGGAGCCTACTTAACCAAGCCATAAGAGAACCACCACCATGTTTGACAGATGAGGTTAAAGGCTTTGGGTCGTGGGCTGTTCCTTTTTTTTTTTCTCCACACTTTCCTCTCTCCATCATTTTGATAGAGTTTGATTTTGATTTTGCAGGCCATAGATCCTTGTTCCAGAGCTCTACTGGTTTCGTTTCGTTTCACTGGACAGTCTTAATCCAAATGTCTAAACTTATCTGCACTTGCAGACTGGTGAACTTTACGGGCATGTAACGTGACGTTCAGTGCGCCTGGACTTTCAGATTATCCACTCTTAGCCCAGATCTTACCAGACTTTGTCAAACTGCATTGTGGCACATTTAAGACATAGATAAAGACAATTATTTTTTCTGTATATTTATTTTAGTTGTAAGATTTGCGCTGTTCCACAAGTTGACAGAAGAATATATATGGTTATGATCTTGGCATTGATCAAATTCATAGCAATGAGCCAATGATTCAGGTCATAACTTGACAAAAGAGAGGGTGAGCACATGACGCATGTTACAGTATATCCATGACCAAAATCCACGAGGGCCTAGTGTGTAAGCTCAGAGGATGGACATTTGGACAATCTCACCCCTCTTCACTGCTCTCTCTTGCCTCTCATAAACTTGTGGGTGTGTTGAGCATAAATTTACATACCCAGCTCTGACTGCGCACTTATTTTCTCCTGCTGCCAATGTACTGGCACACAATTAAATACTTCATTTCTGTCCATTGTCCACACATCACTTTTTTAAAGTGATTGTAGCTCATTTAAGTTATCTAAAAAAGAATTAGAAACCTGTTGATTGCAATCATTTGTTTGATACTAGAAAACGGCTGCGCTTCCATTTCACAAGGAAGTCAATACGAACGGGACTGGAAGTTGCATGAAAAACTTTTCTCCACTTTTCCACATCACTCTGTCCAATGTTTGAATCCTGAGCTGTGATGCTTGGCACCAGGATTACTACATTGCTCTTAGATGGGTGCAAGCAGCTATTGGCTCTGAAATTTCACTGTTAGTGGAGCTCATGGATAATTTGACTTTACAGGTTTGAGATCAACATTTTTTAATGAAACTACAAAATATACTCTTGATGGTTTTTGGTATCAATTTTCTGATGTCTAGTCCATGAATGCACTGATAACATCTTACTGCTGGCACCTGCAGTAACACAACATTAAACTGAATTTGACCAAAAATGGGCTTGAATGTGATGGATTACCTGTCTCAGGCAATTTTCACATTTAGATTTAGATTTTTATTGCTTACTGAAGGTAACAGTTGCAGACTCACGAGTAAGATATCAGTCCAAAATCTTTTGGCATGCTTTGTAGGTCCCTTATTTTAGAAAACTGTGATTCCCATGTCTTTTTTGATTATGAAGGAGAGAGAAAAATGTCAAGGAAAAACTGTACAAACATTGCATGTTTGGAAGCAGAATCAGGTCATTGTCAGAATACTATCATATTGGACAGACTGAAACATAGTAATCCAATAGATACTTCATAAATAAGCAGCATACATTCTCATATTTAATGAACATCCTTGTAAACTCAACATTATTGGCAAGTTAGGACTACACCAGGAAAGCACTAGTTATTTAAAAAAGGTCATAGACTGTGTTACGGTTGCTCTCTATTATAAAGCCAATGCAATAGTTTCAAAATAAGAGTATAGTAACTAAGGCTGTCATCACATGAATTCAGTTTTTACATCTATCATGTTTATAAAATAAATTCAATTCAATTACATTTTATTTGTATAGCGTCAAATCATAATATACATTATCTCGAGGCACTTTACAGAGAAAAACCCAACAGTTCCCACAAAGAGCAAGTGCTTGGTGACAGGGGGGAGGAAAAACTCCCTTTAACAGGAAGAACCCTCCAACAGAACCGGGCTCAGGGTGGAGGGGGTCTGCCTGGACCGGTTGGGGTTAAGAGGAGAAAGAGGGGGTGGGGGGAGGAGAGAGGAGAAAAGAGAGCAAGAAAGAGAGAGAGACCAGGAACAGCTGTTTAGGTAAAATCAGTGCAAGTTAGTTAACAGACAAACAACTCTGTGACGTTACTCTCATACAGTAATATGCTAAAAAAATCTTGACAAGAATGTAAATTAACATTCTGAAACAGCCTGTTTTAAGTGTGTTTGAGGAGATGGTTGGTTGTTTCCTGCCATCTCCATTTCAGGGTCTGACTCTGGCTCAAACATGTTTGGTTTGATAACATTTTCCTCAGCGGTGACCATCACTATTAGCATTTGCAGTAAGCCAGTCAGAAAAGAGTCTCAGGTTTCCTTTTCTTTTTTTTTGTACACGTTAATGAACCTATTCTATTGATTAGCTTGTCATCTTTGAGAAACACTGACACGTCCTTTGAAATGCTGAGAATCAGTGGATGTAGAGGATTGGTGGCAGTCTTGCTGTGAGTGACTGATGAATTGGCTAAATAACACCATTCAGCCAAACAATGGCATGTTTTCCCTGCATCTCCATGTGTGTATTTGTCAGGCAATTAAGAAAGCACTTTGGCCTGTTCTCCGTTTGCCAGAGCCTCCATTTAGATTAACCAGTAGCTCCAATTAGGAAGAGGCGCTTCCTTTCTGTGAGCACGCCAGTCTCTAATGGCTGGATAGATTAATTTAAATGCAAACTAGAGAGGATGTAATGAACTGCTTTTACAGAAAGAGTTTAATAGGAATTTGCACTCCCTCTAACTGGTTGCCAAACAGTTCACACACCATTAATTGTGCATTGTAGTATCTTTCTTGAAAAGAGAGAATACATTTGTTGATGTGTAGATGTGTTGATACTGTTGAATTTAATTAGTCTGGTAGGGATGCCAAAATAAAGGTATGATATAAAATGCTGATTGTTTGTTGGATCATACATCATCAACACAGTAGGATCAGCATGATAGTTGTTGTAGACATAGTGGATTATCTGGTAACACTGCAGACTGTTAAAAATTAATGCAACTTGGCACACAAGATGTGAGTAATTTTCTGTGTCTGTTATTATGGTGTTATGATTTAGGTGCTTCTATCTGTAGTGTAATGAGCGGAGCTACGGGCAATTGGGTATTGATGAACCATGAATCTGACATAGTATTCTGGAGGGATTTTGTTTAACAGTGTGTCATTCAGTTAAGTGAGCAGGAAATTGTTGAGAGAATTTTTCTCATCAATAATCTCTAAACTAATCTCTGTTCTTGGTGAAATCTCAGAGAATGTTAAGCAGTAGACAGAGAGAAGTCTGACTGCTCTGAAAGGATATGCAGGGAATTTAATATTGAACCTCATAAAGAGACAATAAAAGACCATGAAGAAAATGAGTCAAAACTGACCACCTGAGGCCAAGATATACCGCTATATCTCTATTTCTTTTAATACCTAGTATGTTTTAAAGGATAGGGTCACCTTTTTAAAGCCAGCTGATTTCCAGCTGTACTCACATTCAGGAATACATTAAAATCATTATTTGCTGTTGTAATTGTTCCCCTCATCTACACTGATGCAATGAGATCCCTCCTTAAAGCAATGTCAGTGTAAGATATGAGGGACAAACTACACATTCCTCATTCTTAAACGCACAGTATGTAACTTCTGCTGCTAGGGTCTCTCAATCGAAACAAAAACAAAAGACGGTGTTGGGTGACATCATGAAATAGTGTAGGATCATGGGAGTCTTCACCACTGTAAGCTTTTCCTGGTTTGGATTCTCTTAATGTCAGTTATTCAGGAGGTTTTTACTGGCAGCTGAATTATCCGCAGAGGTGTCCCCCTTTCCATAACAAATGGAGCAGAGGATTAAAATTGGAAGAAACACAGAATAAAGCAGTTTCACTTAAAGAAACAATGATTCATCAACGTTCTTCAGCGGACACAGAACATCTCTGAGTGGATGGGAGCTGAGCTGCCTAACATTTGCCTAGCTTTCGTCTTTGATTATTTAAAATCCAGACATCCAGTGACTAAAATCCTTCAGCCAGTTAAGATGTGTAGTTGAAAACCAAAAATGATTTCTGAAAAATGAGGCTTAAAAATGAATAAAAGTCAATTGTGAGCTTCTAGCAGACAACCACAACACTGCAGAATTAGCATAGGGGATGTGATGCCATTGACAGGCAACTAGTGATACGGACCATTACCATGAATAAAATCTCGGATTTTCTTATGTGTAGTTTTCGTCCATCAAATGGTATTGAAAAGATGTTAGAAAAACAGGATCCTATGTTTACTGTCTTCGTGTTTGTTTCCAGATGTTGGTGACGACTCCAGAGAAGTGGGATGTTGTGACCAGGAAGAGTGTCGGAGATGTGGCTCTCTCTCAGATTGTGCGCCTCCTGATCTTGGATGAAGTTCACCTCCTCCATGAAGATAGAGGACCAGTGCTGGAGAGCCTGGTGGCCAGAACCATCAGACAGGTTAGTGCCTTCCCACCACACTGTGTTTAAACTGTATACTGTAAGTCTGTGTAGCATATGTTTGTTCTACTTAAATATTTGTGTCCACATAATTGTGTTTGAGTAGGGATTAAACAACTCAGGGAGGCATTTAAGGTACTTTGAAATCCTCAGTTTGAGTTAAAAGTCAGACATCACACACATTTTTAGATTCAGTGGTCACTGTCTGAGGGCATAATTAACTCTAATGTCCATTTTAAATAAACAACCTAAATCTGCTTAGAAATCATTGAATACATATGCCTGTCATAGGTCCAGAACTTGCTGAGAGTCATGATGGTTTTAAGTTTTCTTCATCAAAGAAATCCAATGACACTTGTCTATACATTGATGTGTACACTGCTAACACAACTTTTAATGGTGCAAATGTGAACATTTTAACAAATATTACCAAAAAAGAAAAACAACTGTGACTCACATTTACTTTCAGTGTGACAAATAAAATTTCAAGCGCCACACGCTTAGAGATCACATACAGTACTGTACTTCTCATCATCTCCCTATTGAAGCAGTGTATATCATGCCCTAGCATTTCCAACATTTCCTCACAGTTGTCCATTTTACCACAGCACTTTGTTAAACACAACTGAAAGCTGCAAAACGAGGGACAAGGCACAGTCAGATTAGAGTGAGAGACAAATGCATGGATGTGTGGGAGACTAAGTTTCAATTCAGATATTGATGTTGAATATTATGTTGAATATTAAAACAAAAATAGTCAAATTATCCAATATTTCCCAAAAACAAAGAAAGAAAACTGAAAACAGATTTTTATGTATGAGAACTTGCTTCTTTGCTCTCCTATTAATCTCATGACCCCTCAGATTTATCTTGACCCTTTAGCTGTTCAGGACCCCTGGGCTGGGAACCACCAGACTAAACTATCAGTCAGTATATAGTAATTAAAATTAGCTTCGTAAAATCCTGATTATTAGGGCTGGACAATATGCAAAAAAAAGTCATGATTATAGTGGGAATGGTAATTTTATTTCCACTGCAAACAAAACTTGGTCAAAACCTAGTACATGGCTGGGCCATCTTTGTTTAAATCCTGATGTTATAACTGTGATATTGTCTGACAAAATCGCCAAACATATAAATAAAAGACAAAGACTGAGCTGTGATTTCAGCTGGATTTACTGTAAACGATCACTCAGAGAGAAAATTAGAAGACACAGACTATCTGTCTTATTTTGTCTCACACAGCGCACAGCCTCTGAGATCCACAATAGTTTAGTATTCACCTCAACTCCAGAACATAACAGAGTTTTATAGAGACAGGTCTTTATTTCTGACTCACTCTGTACTGCTGTGCTGCAGTAAGTAAACCCAACTGGTCGAGGCAGACCCCCCCACCCTGAGCCCAGTTCTGTTGGAGGTTTCTTCCTGTTAAAAGGGACTTTTTCCTCCCCCCTGTCGCCAAGTACTGCTCATTGTGGTGTGATGGAATTTTTGTATGCTTTGTAGTAACAATAAGATAATCTTATACATGTTGTAATTAGTCTGTAGCCTTAGTTATGTACTGTCATAGTAGTCAAGGGATGGCCTGGTGAACCCTACTTTTATGGCCCCACTGGAAATAACTTCCTGGATATAGGGAAGATGGCAGGATGATATCTTGATCCCCTTGATGGGGGCAAGGCTCAGTGTATTGGAAGCGCTCTTCTGTTCAGTTCAGGGACGTATCCAGTTTATAATTTTTATATAATAATAATTTTTGTATATAATATTTATTAGTGGTCCACTTCAATGTCCTTCCCTTGTATATTGACTGACTGAAGTGTGGGCCTAGACCTGTGAAAGTCAATGACCATCACCTTGGTCTTGGACTAAGGAGATGCTCAGAAGGAGGCAGTTCTTGTCACTCCATTCACTGAAGGCCATCGTTAGACTGCACTTTCATTCATGCCCATTCCTTATACACACCACAATAGCTATGCCATCCGAGTATTTCTGGATGTGACAAGAATTAGACTTGTATTTAAAGTCTGCTGTATACAAGGTAAACAGGGGTGGAGCCAGAGCAGTCCCCTTTGAATCCACAGTGCTGCTCACCACTGTCCTACTGTGGTCATCTTGTGAGGTAATTCACAATCCAGGATGTGAAAGAAGGATCTACCCCCATCCCCTCACCTAGTAGGCTGGTGAAGTAACGACAGCCCACTCTTCTCAAAGAGATCCCAAAAACATATCATAGACAGCGTGAGTCCTGCCCATTGGCACCGGGCTGCTGAAAAATAGTCAGTGCACTGTCTGAGAAATTTTCAGGATCAAAATGTATTTCACAGAGCATGATGTTTTGCTGAGTCAGTCATGGTGGTGCATTCTGAAAATACCCCTTTGCGTCTTTTTACATCTTCTCCATTTATTAATTTACTTACATTGATAGACACATGACAGCGGCCTATCAAGAAAGGATATAGGACACTACGGCTCCTTCACTCTATTTGCCCACACAAGCACTTTGATATATGCAATGTCCACAGGTCAGTCATGAACAGGAGAAATCAGCTTTATTATAAATGCATGTCCATTTTGTCTGTCCTGGGCACATGGATAGGATGACTCAGTTCATACCCAGTTCATAAAGTCTTTAGATTTGGTGCAGTTAACAGCCAGGGATGTGTGAAGTCTATGTAGGTTTAAGACTAAAAGTCTGTGTATGCAAAACACATGAATATGCCTACACACTGTTTGAGTCACATACTGTATATACATGCTTTAGCACACAATACAGCAATGAAAAGAGCAGGAAAGATGGAATTCCACAGAATGTCAATCACATTGGCAAAAAAGCAAGAGCAGCCTTCCTTAAAAGACCGAGACTCAATTATAGCTATTTATAGAAGCTATTAGAGTTAATAATTCATCCACCTGACGCGTAGACCATCATCATCTTCATGAGCAGTTTTATTGACACAGATTACAAACTGTTTTGCTGTGAAGGATAAATGAAAGGAACGGGAACAGGGAACTAAAATGATGAAACAGTTTAAATCACTAGAAGGAGACATAATTGAAGGGAAAATAAATGAAGGTCAAGAAGAAAGCAATTGAATGGTATATAATAGATAGCTATGTAATTGCAAAGATGTGTAAAAATAAAACTTTTGTGCAATATGATGGATTAACTCAAGTGCTCATCATCATGAGGAATGTTAAAAAAAGACAGATTAATGCCAAAGGGCTCAGACCAGAGAGGGGGAGGCAGAGTGAAACAGAGAGGCAGAGATGCAGGGATGAGCTGCTACACTGTGCAGCAACGGAGACCTCTTGGCGAGGTTAACCGCAAGGTAATTGAAAACTGGTCTGTACATGTGACCGCTGTTTACTCGGTTCACAGCCCATTTATCTGCAGGTTTAGCTGATATTACTGAAGAAGGGCTGACTGGGTGTTTTGTACACCTTAACACCTTTAGAGGTTGTGCTGCAGTGCACGAGTTTGAAGCTTCTTGACTGTGTCTGTTTGCCAGCAGACTGCAATGGTTCTTGGAGCACAGCTGTAGAATGGCCTTCACTAATCACTGAGGCCTCAGCGTAGTCACTCGTGCAGTTAGGGGTGTAACAGTACACAAATCCATGGTTCGACAGTGGATAATTCCTGAATGACTCCAGCTTGTGTTTTTACAGGGCAGCCACAGTGAAATGCAGCTGTAAAACATAATGGCTTGGCTCAAGCCCTGTAATGGACTAATTTGAGTGATGCCATTGTAAATAGTGTAGCATGTTTGTTCTCAAGGACATAATGTTGCCTCAATTCAGTTTGACAAGTCACTATAGTGATACGCAGAATGGCTCTGATGTCATCTGCATGTACGCATAAACCATCCTCCTGCTACCGACCTGAACAAATTATTTTCCCCGATTTAGAGACCCGCATCCACATCACTGTTATTTCTCAGCAAGATATTATGTGTGATGATGTGGTAACATATTACCCTGAAGTGGGCTGGGTTTAGATAAACAAACAGTTAGTTAAAGGAAAAGTTGCTCTTGTTTGGTAGAAAATGAAAACGACAACTGGTATTTTCACAATAGCCATGTGACAAGAAATTTCTGAGTGTCAGTGCTACTTCCCTAACACACTTTAAAAGCTCAAAATGATGTTTGGCTGCTGCACAGAGTTATAATAAATCAGAATGAGTTGAGCAGTCCAAACACAGAGTCTAAATTATATGGTATGCTCACATGCAATCAATATTTGTAATCAATATTTTGCTGACATTATTTCAACCACCCACTGTTAATCAGAATGTAAATTTTTATGACCCCCACCCGCCCAGTCTGTGGATTAACCGCAGTGCCCACAGATGTAACTATGATCTGCACATCACTAGTTTACCACACAATTTTCCAGTGTCGCTGTAACTAGGAGACCATAACACTTGGAAGCAGTAGATTTAAATGACATCCCAGCTCTGATTTCTGATGAGTATTCAGTGTATGTATACTGTACATTCACCTGATAAGAGTGGTGGAGATAATGGACAACTGTCCCTCAGAGATCTGTCCAACTCTCACTCTTTAGAATTAATGTTTCACAAGACACAGAGCTACATTTGAGGTGGATTCAACAGAAAATATTTTTTTCACAAGGCAAACCAAACATAGTCACCTACCAACGGGAATATGTTTTATCTAATGATCTGGGATGAATACACATCCGTCTAGACCAAAGTGCCGTTATCTTTAGCAAATTTAGCAAAAAGTGGAGCAAAAGTTAATCCTGGCACATCATAGCACAAACTGGAAAATAATCATATTACCTCCTCTCAAGGGTTAGGCACAGAATATTCTATTATTTTTCTTATTGTCATCAAATCCCATGCCCAGACAGGTTACATGGCTTTGGCGTTTGCACTAAGTTGCACTGGATTGCACAGGACATTCTATTAACTGTGTCCGTTTCCTGTTGTGTCCATTTCCAGCAAGAAAATATTTGGCAGAAATGGAAAGTCACAGCTCCTCAGGAATGGGTCGTTGACTCTGTGAGGGGAAACAAAAACAAGTTTAATCTCCATATGCGTAGAATAAGAGGAAAATGGAGAACACTCAGTTAGTGTCTGTTCCACATAGTGCACATCTGATTTACCTCCTGTGAACCTGAAACATTCTGTCCCATTACATCAGACATGCATCACCAGTCAAAGCATTCAGACCATCAGCTCCAGTGGTCTGCAGCAATTGTTTTCACTTCATGCCATTTAAGTGTTTGTCCAGGTTGTCTGTTTGTGTTGGGTAGCTATAAAAAGAAGTAAACAGTCCTCTCATCTTGGCAATGACTGCAGGTAGATTTGTGTTTTTCTTTTCATTGCAGCCTTGATCTTTGGCAGCAGTGGGTAATCACAGCAAACTCTCTGCAGAGGTGTGAGGAGGAGCAAAGTGTTTTGAAGGGTTTAGCTCACTGAATGATACACTCAGGACTGTATGAAAATGCTTTATAATAATATATCAAAGATAATTTGTGTGTTTTATTCTTTTCATTCACGGCATCTGTTCAATATAATCAGACTCTTTTTGAGTGTCGGGCTTCAAAAAAGCTGAATTATAGTCACATATTAACAACAAAGACATGGTTTGTTACAGTGAAATACGTCCTCCAGCAGCTTAGTTTATATCTATAATTTTGTGTTTCTGTAAAGCAAAAGGTATTATGAGTCTGTGCTTTAACAGATGTAGATTATAAACTACATTTCATGGGGAAAATATGTGGCTGTTGAAATCAGAAAGTTATTGCTTGCAAAGTTGTAAAGAGCAGCTGAAGGAGGATGTGTTTCAGTGAAGGGAAAGAGAGAACACCAGAAAAATAGAGAGGAGGCAAAACAAGTGGGGGGGATAAAAAATGTAAGAATAAAGAAAGAATAAAAAGAGGAATGAAAGAAGGGGGGATGGGAGTACTCCTACCAAGTGGTATAAAAGAAAGCGAAAGAAGGAAAGAAAAGCTACGGTAAAAAGGAAAGAATAAAGGAAAAATATTGATTAGTGAGAACATTTTAAAAAGAAGGGGAAGTAAATTATAAAATAAAGTATTTTATCTGTGCATAGTGGAATTAAAGGCGTGGATGCAGTGGTTTGAAACTTGCAGCTGAGAGGTTACAACATCAATCTCCAGGGCCAGTATGATTATAATAATTTCCCTAGGAAGTCTCCAGGAAAGTACCATGTGATTAAGTACTAAGTACAAAAAAAAGTAAATATTCACTTATCATTTGAAACATTATTCTTCATATATGTTAAATTGCATGCTTGCCTCTAGACAAACTAACCATGTTTGGCTCACGTGCTCTGCAGCGATTCTCTAGGTTATCCAGTTATTAAGTAAAATCAATGAATTGGAAAAGTCCCAATTAAACACTATCTCTGTTTTCCTTATAATTAGTACCAAATTACACAGTCCTTTCCAGAAAACCTCTTGGAAGTTATTAGGAGATTGTTGGACTCTGATAATAAAATATTGCCAAACATTGTTCTGCTACATTTCATTTTTCATTTCATATTCATTTTTTTTTTCTTTTTTGTTATCTTTACTTTTTGTAAAATATGAAATAGTTTCACCTCTTCAGATTTCACTCAGCCTGCACACGGGATTTGTTGAGAAGAAGATTGAATATAGATGTGTACTGCCAGCGTTTTCAACATGTTAGAAAAGCAGGTGTGGTGTATGCTGTCTGCTGCAGAGGCTGCGGAGGATTATAGCTCTCTACTTGAATAGAACGTGCCTGACTACTCTTTCTGCCACTGATTACATGTATATGTGACTACAGAGGCAGCATGTTTCTGTTTGTCTTTGTGTGAGAATCTGTAAACAGCTTGTAGCCTAGCCTCCAACAGAAGATGCTGGGTGCCAGCCGCATGCCTGTCAGACTCTGCCTCACCTCCTTCTTCTTCTCTCTCCTGTTATTGCCACACCTGACGGACTGCTATAATTGATTGTGCTGAAGGAATTATGGTGGCTGCTTCTGATGTGTTTGGTGCTTAGGTTCATGTCTTCAGACACATTAATATGGAAATCCCTGTAAATTAAATGATACTTGTCCCCCTTTTTATGCAAATATTGGAGAACTGAGACAGTTATCACTTTGATGTTTTGCTTGAAAGAGCTGTGTTTTGGACTACATTTTCTTGGCTGGGTATGCCTCTACCAATTATACACTGCATTCAAGTTAAAGTCCCTCTAACCTTTATTATATAGGCATGTAACTTTGCTGTGTTGAAGGGCCTCTTCTTCATGGTCCTTGGCATGTTTGCTCTACCTCCCTGCAGTTTTTATAGGGTTTTTGATTAGTCCAAAAGATTGTTATCTGTCCAGATGCAGATATATCAAGCTGTCAAAACATATTCTCGTTCATAGTCTCTCTTTAAATAAAAGGTTTCCACCCACTGTAGTTTTAAGGCACTGCCAAACCCCTAGGGATGCCAGTTTTAAAGCTGCACTAATCCCATTCCTATATAAACAATGAATCAAATGACTGTGTATCAAGATCAAAGCGATGACCCCACTGAGAGTCATCAGTTCCCCTTAGATGAAGAGACATTTTGAGCTTTTAGTTTGTTGTATTGGTTTTCCAGTTTGGAAACTCAGCTCTCATTAGCCATGTTTCAGCAGCAGCTTCAGGCAGCTGTTTGCAGTGATAAAGCTTTCATAAACCCTCTGTACAATACCTGCCCAGCTCCAAGCAGCACAAACACAGAGATAGCCACTAAAAACAAAACAGTTCACTGTGTGGTGGTGAAAGAAATACATTATTCAAGTAGCAGCACCACAATATAAAAACACTCCAAAATCAGTGTAACAGCCTTCAAACCTTTCAGAGAGCAAACAAAGTATTATAAACCAAATCAGAAGCACTATTTGTATAGACCCCGTCAGTGTTATTGTACAGTGGGATGCAAAAGTATGGGCACCCCTGGGCAAATGACATGTGATATAGATTTCTGAAGTGAAAAGAAGTAAATATGAGCACTGCAGCAAAAAGAAAAATTAGCAACAGCCATGACTGTGCACAGGAGTAGGGACAGGATAATTTGCCCCCACTTTGCACCTCCACCTACCCCACATTCATTTTCAGTCACAGATCACTGTATTCCAGTTTCATTCCTGTCTACTCGGGTAAAAGAAAGTGTCAGAAAGCAGAGACCATCTTGCGTTGGGGTCACACCAGCTGCGACACCTGTCAATAATGCTGACAGCCACGGTTAGCAACGAGCAGGTGAACATAGTGGAGCATTTAACTCTTAAGGAGCCAGATATTCCCCTCAGGAGTTTGTTGAGACCAAAACAGAACAAAAGAGAGTGAACGTTGAATATTGACCCACTCCTTATGAATAATACAGCTGCTGTGTGTCTGCTGGATGTGTATATGAGAAACCGTTTGCCAACAAGGTTGCCATATCAACTGAAAAGGTGAAAAGACACATCTTGTTGTGTTGTGTTCATCACTCGTTTCCGCTGCCTCCAAGTAGACAAAAAAATCAACAATTTAATGCACTAGGCCTTTAAAAACACAGCTGATGGTGCCCGTGGAAATTAGTAGTGGATAAAAATGTTACAATCTTGTCCCTGATGCTCTGATAGATCAGCTGCTTCCCACAACGATAGATACAAGACAGATACAGCAACGTCACACTTCAGAGAACAGTGAAAGCAATATTGTGTACAGATTAGAGCTACAATCGAGATGGAGCTTTATTTTCATGTAGCTGACATTTGAATGAAATGTTTGTAATTCTCTGAGAGTCTGCAAGTCTGTGCATGGTTCAGCATCCTCTCGTTTCATATATACATTTTTACAACACCATGATGGAGCTGACTGCTTTATTCTGCCCCCATTAGATGAAATGTATCCTGCACCTGTGACATTTGGTTCCCACTTCTACACAGTGAATTTATATACACTAGATACTGGTGTATAATATACAGCTATGTACAGCAGCCATTCTGATTATTCTCATATTATTCAGCTGTGAGTGTCGTGTTATCTGTCCTGCTATAAGGGCCTTGAAGGTCCAGATATTTCAAGTGCGCCTATAAATCCACTGCCTGACACTGATACTGATACACCTTTTCTTTTAGTTTAATGTTAGTATTTCTCTGTAGCTTTGGGAACTGCATGGATCATGGACTTAAACCAATAACCACACTGTCTCATTTTAATATTATGACCTATTAAATTTATTTTATTCAGCCCACGACACACTCCTATTCTAAATCCAGCTGTTAATCACTACTTCATTACTTCATGTTGTCCTAAACTTTTATTATGCCACAAACTTAGCTGAAAGTTATCTTTCTGCTTATCTTTATCTTGTAAAAGCACTGCATGACATTAAAGGTCTTACCTTTCTTGCTGTCACTTCGCCGTGTTGTCAGGAGCTTAACAGCTGAAAAAAAACAGCAACACCTCTGGAGCTAGTAAGTAAATGACATTAGTGCTGTGGAAATGTTCTGTGTATTATGCTAAATTTGCCATTTCAATTGTGAATAGTTGATTTCAGAATCAGAATCAGAATCTGAATCAGAATCAGTTTTATTGCCAAGTATGTTTCCACATACAAGGAATTTGTTCTGGTGATTGGTGCAATTGGAGGTTCTTGTAAACAACAGGTTTACAAGAACCTGTTTGATTTGATTTTCAAACAGTCAAACAGCCCCAGTACACATACGGAATTCAAGATAATTACAATTCCCATGATTTTGTGTCTTAATGGTGGTGTATTATGAACACTGTGTTTAAGTGTCACTTATATCCTCTCAGACACTTTTCTCCAACCACTGTACAGGTTGCCTTTTCCTGTCTTGACCTGTGAGGCAAAGTCACTTCAAAGAAGTCATTTCAGGAACTGATGCCCTTGATTTGCAACTTTCCCTTCTGCCTTGATGATTGCAGAGAATATGGATATGCATAGGATTTGGTGTAGTTCTAATACTGTGTCATTATCTGATGGTGTTAGGTGGAGTCCACACAGAGTATGATCAGGATCCTGGGGCTATCAGCCACCCTGCCCAACTACCTGGATGTGGCCACCTTCCTACATGTCAATCCCTATATTGGCCTCTTCTTCTTTGACAGTCGTTTCAGACCGGTCCCCCTCGGACAGACCTTTGTTGGCATCAAAACCACCAACAAGGTAAATAACCAGCAATGATGTCAGTGTAATTACAAACCTATAGGACCTTGGTAACTTGTACATGCGGACTTATCTTTATTACAAGCCTATCAAAAGTTTGTTTTTAACAATAGATGGAAGACACTGACTAATGTGTAATCTGTCACAATGTCCAATGTCATCTATCACAGACATTTCAGTGATGGTTAGTGACAATAAAATACAGTGCAATAGAGCAAAGATATGCTTGACCTTATTTACATATATTAATATATAGGTTGTCTGATAGGAAGCACTGTCTATTTTTTTTCAACTGTAAAATGTCTCACTCTCTACATTCAGAATCGGGTCACAATAAGCAAATGCTCTTATATCTAAATGACCTTATAATTATCGAGCACATTGTGTGCATCACACACACAATATACATGTTAGTGTGGCCACTTAAAATGCCTGTTTGGAAACAGTTGACCTGATAACAGACACATGTTCAGGTTCTCATGTCAGAAAGTCTCGTAGCATCTATGGATAACTATGAACTTAGTCTCAAACATTTTTTGTTGTTATATTTACATGTTTGTTTGTCACAGTTACTGTGGGTTGTGATCATTGGTTATTAATGCTGGAGGTTTTAATTTAGTTGGAGAGCATTACAAGTTTATGTTTTAAGACTAACCTGAGAAAGACCAGAGAATGGCCAGCTACTACTACAACTACTAAGTCACTAGTATACAGTATGTACCTGGGATTCATTAGTTCCATTAGAGGGTGAAAACATTGTGGTAATCAATGAAGTCTGTGATTTTGTTTCCCTGTTCAGATCCAGCAGCTTCATGACATGGAGGAGGTTTGTTACAACAAAGTTCTGGAGCAGGTTAAAGCCGGTCACCAGGTAAGGGCTTCTCTGCATGTTTGAATATACCAATGTTCACATATTATATGCATAGTTTTATATGTGAGGCAACATAATATAGAATGAATAGAATGCATACATAAATGTAGACAGTGTAATTTAGGTAGTATATAATTTGAATATAGTTTAATATGAATGAATATGTTGTGTTCATTGACCATTATTTTCCTGTTTAGAAAAAACAACCAGTCAAATTGATGCTTTGCGAGATTAAGACTTAGAACTCCCCGTGCCGGAGTTAGAAAGAAGTACGCAAATATGGTGACTGGACTGATAGCTGAACAGGTCAAGATTTCAGTCCTCACACAGCACACATGCATTCCACCGTGATATTGGTGGCAGTTTTACGTCTCAAAATTCACTGTAGTTTTTTAAATAGCTCTTCAATTTTACACAGAAGTAGATGGAAGCAGGATTCTCATTTCTAGCTGGCATCTGTTGATTACTACTTGGTTGGTCACTACTGCAGTGAATAAGCTAGTTATCCATAATTGCTTATGTTTTTTGCTTTTGAAAGAGTGTCAACTATTCAGAGTCTGACTATTTCTGTCATTAGAACACAGTTGACATGACCACAATGTCAGAATGAATAAAGAAGTGTAAAATGGATGGCATTTTGTTGCCTTAAATTCTGGTCATTGCAGCTCTGTTCTATTTTCCTGGAGGCTTGTGTCCCCGTTGTTACCCTGATATTGGACTTGAATGTTTTTTGAGATAATTGGTGCCTGTGGCATACAAACTCAATCAATTAATCAGGACAGATTACCTCAGCTACAATTATATCCCCTGAACATTTTCCCTTTCCCTCAAAATGAGTTTATTGTTACATTGCCGTATTAAGAATGGAGTTACAATTTCCTTATGAATACTTCCTGGATGTGACAAAAAATCCAAGACAACATAAAGAGGCACATGGTGATGTACACAGTTCAGTCTTTAATACAACTCCTATTTCCCTTGAAAATGTTTCCCTGAACTTTTTTATGAAAAGAAACTCCTGTAGTAAATATTTTTGTGAACTTTTGGAATGAACACCTGCTATCTAAAGTCTCTGAAGTCCTTATCTACCCTTGTGTTACCTTCCACTTCCTTACCCCATCCACCCATCACCACCATCCACTCATTCTGCCTCCACTCTACAGCCTGAGAAAGGCCTATTGGGAACATGAGAGTTGTGAATTCAGAATTTACCATTTAGCTCCCATCTACTTCAAGGGTTGAGCTCCCTATTGATCATGGTTGTTATCCGGTCTGCATCATTTTATTGCAAGTACACTCACACACCCTTTTTCCTGCTTTTTCCCCTTCTCTCTTGCACATCCTCTCCCACAGAAACATGCTTAATATAAGGTTTTCTGTAGCCCTTGAGAACCTGTAAGGCAACTTGTACTACTGCACCACCACTTTTTTTTATCACTGTGGTTGAAATGATACAATAGTACACTTCAACTTGTAGGTTGAGGCCACAGCTGAGCTGGGAAGGCCTCTTCTTCACTCAATATTAAATTGTCAAGAAGTGGCTGTGACATATATTAATTTCATCTGGGAGGATCTGATGGATGAAATTTCCTTTCCCACCACCCTCCTCGTGGGAGGCATGCTGCCAGAAAGAAGTTTAATAAGCTGAGAAGCCGGCGGTTACTGCCGACAATGATTCTACACAGCTCAGTAGTGCTGATAAAACACCTTCAATAAATAACATTTGCTGCAGTGGTCTCTGTGGAGCATACACACAGCTGGCTGCTTCATGTGTGTGCAGTCATGCAATATTGTTTGGTTTAATAATTTCAATTTCATAATAATTTCAACACTCATGTGACGTTGTTTCTCTTGAACACAGCATTTAAACTGTTGTTACAGCCTTAACAGTCTATATTTTCAATATTTTCTAGTAACCCTAAATATAGAATCAGAAAGCCCAAAGTTTGTACAGTAGGTTCACTTACTGACTGCTGAAACCCCATATCAGCTTCAGAAATTTTTTTGAATTTATTTTTGCACAGAACAATGACTGGATTTCGTCCTTCATCACTTCGATTGGAATCATGGTTGTAAGACATCTTTTAATGACCAGCATGAACAGGATGAATGATCAACAAGCAAAACCTTCAGGGTTTTAGGGTTAATTTCACTACCTGATTGTTACCTGTTTACCTAAAAAGTTATGAACATGTCTCACATAAGTCAAATAGCTCACTCAGGGACAGGTAGAGATGTGGTGAACAAAAATAGACATACATACAGGCAAACCACAGATGATTCCATAGAGGACATGAGGGTCACCAAATGGTTTGATGAGTATGAAAATGATGTGAATCATATGCTGTGGCCGTAACAGTCACCTGATCTCATCCTCTCAACGCTTATGGAAGATTTTGGAGTGATGGTCATACAAATTTTACACTATGGGTTTTTAGCCCTCATTTTGTACTTGGTATCTATCTATCTATCTAAAAATCTTGATCGATCGATTGATGGTCATTTTTTTCCCCCCGCAAATTGATGCACAAACAACTTGGATCACTCATTTCTTGTGGATATCCATAGTAGATGAAAAAACTTTCTGCACGGTATCACATCATTTCCCATCTCACGTCTCCTGTATGTTTTCATGGCAAGATGTAGTTTGGAGAGCAAACAGACTGGCTGGGGATTCCTCCTGTTGCTCATCAGTCACGTACCAGTCACAAAATGAAATTAGTCATGATTTCAGGACTCCAGATTACAAGACAAGCTGTGTAGTGTGAACAGTACAGTAATCAGAAGCACTCCACCACCATCATCTAAACACCAGCTAAGGTCATATATTTTTGGAGAATGGTGTTCCATCCCTACAGTTCAGTTCCTCATACACTTCTAAAAGCTTGTGGTAAAACCACACTTTATGTTGGATTTCACTTTTAACCCATCTGTATGTCTGTGGATAACTGGAAGAATGCAACACCCACCTACCACAGTACAAATTACTGCTGCTTGTCTTGGAACAAACCGGTACAATCACGTTACTCTGGTACTTGCCTCCCTACATTGGCTCCCTGTTAGATTTCAGATTGATTTTAAAATTTTATTACTGACTTTCAAGGGCTCCCTCCCAGTTATATCTCAGATTTACTGACATGGTATGTCCCCACCTGAGAACTGAGATCTATGGAAGGAGCCCTGGTTCAAGGTTTGTGACTAAGAGTGACAAGGCTTTTGTCATTAGAGCCCCATTAGTGTGATATGCGTTTTATTGATATTGATATTGATATTGATATTGTTTTATCCATAATTATTGTTCTTACATGTTTTATTCCCTCTCTTCACCTATTGTCAGTTCCTTTGGCTTAATGTTTGACACATGTTTTTATTTATACTGTTCTACTCTTTTTACTTGTTTTATTCATTTTATTGTATGTTATACAACTGTCTTACATGTAACTGTTGAACCAGTTGACTTCAAATTTAAATTCTGTTGTGTTGATGTTGTCACCCTCTTGACCTTGTATCTTTGTGTGGGTCAGGTGATGGTGTTTGTCCATGCTCGTAATGCTACAGTGAGGACAGCCATGGGGCTAATCGAGATGGCAAAGAACCTTGGAGAAATATCCTTCTTTCAACCAGACCAGGGTCCAGACTACGGCCAGTGTGAGAAACAGGTAGGAAAGCTTTCAACAATCTGTTGTTAGTCTCCTTAAAAACAGACGTTATCAATCTATTATTTCGGCCTCTTAATAATGTTTGGCAAGATTGTTCTCCTATAATCATTTGGGTAATTAGATAGTGATATTGATAGATGTCTTCATTTGTCAAATATTTCAATAGATAGTCCTTATAGTTGGAGATATGTACTGTATGTATATAATAAAAAACAATGCAGTTAGCCAGTATGTCAGGGTACGTGAATAGTTATTTTGATTTTCCAAGATTGACAGTTCAAGTCCTGGTACTGATTCTTTTGTGTTTCAAGACAAAAATCTGCAAAAACAAGCTTGCACAAGGAAAATGGCAAATGGGGGCATTAACTGCAAAAACATGTTGAATAGGTTGGGACACAACACCAGCAATGTCACCGTTTAAAAATTTTGGAGTGTAATCATTTATTTCAATATAATCTAACCATCAATTCAATCTGTGCAGTACACTCAACAGATCCATGGCTTTAGTGAACTTTGACACACGAATTTGTGCTGCTACAGCTACAACCATCTTGACACTGCTAACCTGTCATAGGCTGTCATGGCCTATTAGTTGTATTTCACCATCCACTTTTATAGTCTTCTGTATAAACTGCTCCACAAAAGGCATGACTCATAGCCAGAGAGACACTTAACCAAAGCTCTTAAATAAATAATCTTATTGTCTGGTTAGAGACCTAGCTAGCTCACTTGTAGCAGGTGGCACCATAGACATATATACGTAGATGCCGTATTGGCTGCTTACATCTTACATCAGTGTTGCCACCATATTGGACTGGGCAAGACTGCCCTGCTCCATTTTTTTTGGATAAAAAGCACTGTAACCTTTACATTTCTCAACTGATTTTAATGAGTCGATCTAGTTTATGATCTATGTGGAGTAAAAGTAAGTCTGTTCTCTACTTACTCATGATTGCAATAGTTTAGGCTGTAATCACTGTTTTCTATAAGGAGTGTGTATCAATTTTAGGTTTATATGACCTGACACTATATGAACTTTACAGGGCAGTCTTGCAATGACTGCAATGGGCTGTAGTGGCCAATGCAGCATCTAAATATATGTCAGTGGTTTTTCCATCATCCATCCATCCATCACCCATTCATCCATCCATCATCCATCCATTTCTCCATCATCCATTGTCCCATCCCCATTCATCTATCATCATCCATCCATCTCTCCATCATCCATCATCCATCATCCATCCATCCATCACCCATTCATCCATCCATCATCTATCCATCTCCCCATCATCTACCATTCATCCATCCACCATCTATCCATCTCTCCATCATTCTTCCATCCATCTCTCCATCACCCATTCATCCATCCATCCATCTCTCCATCATCCATTATCCATCCACCATCATCCACGTACACACACAGTGACATGTTCAGGTGTTACCATGGAGATATCATTCTTCACTCTTTTATAAAGACAGTTGTAACAAATCACTGTCATGAAAACCCTGACATGAAAACAGGGTGGATTTTCCAGTGGTCCTGTGTCCACTGTCCTTCATGTCACATGAGATGGTCTGTGTTGGGCCTGTTGAACCCACACATCACAGTAGAACAGCCTTTTATATCTAAACTTCTGAGACTCTTTGATTTGTTTACATTATTGTTTCCTGTTTGGTTTCTACCCACTTCATGTGACTATGACACATTTCTACAAGACATTAACATGATGTTTATTCACTGTCAGAGCACTGTCTTTATTTTTCCATAGAAAATAAACTATATACAGTGGATCCGTCCCCTTTACTGTTTACATTTGTTATGATGCTGTACATTTTATTTTAGTTGGATAAAACCTGCTCACAGTAGTCCATAATAACAAAGTGAAAACATGTATTTCAATTTTTTTGCAAATTCATTAAAAATCAAACTCTGCAGCATCTGCTGCATCTCTAGTTGGTGTCTACCTGTGAACAGATATTTCATACTGACAGGACTCAAACAGGCCAATACATGTTATTCTCTACTTATTCCAAGCAACAGTGGCTTCCCCATCGAGGGACATTTGTCCCTCGATGGGGAAGGTGTTAGATGCAGTGAAGCTACAGACTCCAGAGTCACTTGAGTCATGTACAGATCCAAATGAAAACTTGTAACATTCAACTTTTTCGAATCATTTTTAATTCAATTTTATTTGTATAGCGCCAAATTATAATATACATTATCTCAAGGCACTTTACAGAGTAAAGTCAAGACCTTACTTTGTTACAGAGAAAAACCCAACAGTTCCCAAAGAGAGCAAGCGCTTGGCGACAGGGGGGAGGAAAAACTCCCTTTAACAGGAAGAAACCTCCAACAGAACCGGGCTCAGGGTGGGGGGGTCTGCCTCGACCGGTTGGGTTTAGGAGAAGATAAAAAGAGGGGGTGGGGGGAGGAGAGAGGAGAGAAGAGAGAGAGAGAGCGAGACCAGGAACAGCTGTGTCGGTAATGGTGTTATCAATAATAATGACAGATAACAGTGGTTAATAGTAAAGATGAGTAGTGGTGGATCTGGATCCTGCTGCTCCAGAGGCAGAGAGACCTGCAGAATGAGGACAGAGAGAGGGAGAGAGAGGAGAAGCACAAACTATGGGAGAGAAAAAAATACAAAGTTAATGGCATGAAGTCATCGAGAGAGAGAGGGGGAGAGAGACAGAAATAGAGAGAGAGCGCCCAGTGAATCATGGGAATCCCCCAGCAGTCTAGCTCTATAGCAGCATAACTGAGGGATGCGTTTTTAATTGACAATATCATCAAATGTTTGGAATGTGGGAGGAAACTGGAGTACCTGGAGAAAACCTATGTAGACATGGGGAGAACATGCAAACTGACAGAGAGAAGAATGCAGAATGGCTTCCTCCTGTGAGCCACTGTGTCTCTCTGAGAAGAGGGGGCGGGGGCTAGGAGAGAAGTTGATGGCAGGGGTACAAGAGTGGGAGGGTAAGGAGAGAGATAGGAGGAGTAGGGTCATTGGTTGCACTGGATGCGTGGCGAGTGCATCGGAACTGCCATTGCTGATCTGCTGCAGAAAAACACATGTTCACACCAGCTGTGTGTCTGCTCTGTCGCTGCTACTGCCATTTCTGTCTGTGTTCACGAAGTTTGCAGGATACTTGAATGTTGGATATCTTTCATTTTAAATTAATTTGATTTATTTTTCACAGAAAATGCTTCTAAATGCCACTGTCTCCACATGCAGCTCCTAAAATGGTTTCCATGCAAATTTTTTCATGTCTATCAGATGTTCAGATTCTGCCTTGACATAGAGACTATAGTGGAAGGTGTCAGGTTTGTGTAATATTGCTGGTATGATGTCAAAATGACTGTCAACAGGTCTTTTCTCTGTCTATTTTTGCTGCAAGATGCATGTGTCAATGCATGAAAAATAGGCTGGACGCTGAACTTCTCGATTCCATGACGCAGCTGCGACGCAAGAAACATGCGCCTCACACAGGCAGTATGGCCACTGTAATCCGTTAACATGGGCACCGAAATGAAAACCAAGACGTTCTGCACATGCGGTGCATCCAGTGTGTCTCTGGACTTAGGATGATATCATTGGAGGGTCAGAGCAAGGTTGGGTCTTCCCCCAGTTTATCTGAAGAGCTGGAGGAATCATCTCCGCAGAGATTTTCTCTTGGGTTTCCCATGAACCTCCTCAATCTGATTCTCCAGATGGATTGATTTACTCATCTGTTCCTCCCTACATCTTCCTCTCTTGCTCCTGGTCTTCAAGAGCCTGATTTGTGCTCCTCAGAGACTCCCAGAAGCAGGACTTGGCCACTGGAGCCTCTCCTGGTCCAGGTCTTGCTGAGTCTGGACCATCACAGGGGGAATTCAAGTGTTAATTCGGTGAAAAGTGTTAAGTGTTGAAATCGGTTGAGCAGTGTTATCATGACAGTGCTTTTCATCCATAAAAACCGCAGATCCTGCAGTTATTGCTGTTAGTTTACAGGGCGGTGTTGCCCGGTCCAATATGGTGGCGACGTTGACGTATCGTAGCAATGGCCTGAAGCAGCCAGGGAAGCGTCTACGTAAAGAAGTCTATGGTTAGCACACTATTGTGGCTCTCTAGTGCTAGTGTTTCACCTGGCTAGTGTTTCAGTGGTTATCTTGCCAGCTACAGTAGTTTGTCAGGTAGCCCCAAAAGTAGTCACTAAGTCACCATGCTTCCAGCCCCACCTACTTTGCAAGATTGTGTGGGTGGAGTTACTCGCTATTGTCCCACATACAATACAGAACTTTAACACATTTGAGGAAAAGTCACAGATGAGGACAGCAAAACAATATAACCCAAAGCTGCATTTTAGGTATGAAAGTCTTAAAATTACAACACAAATAATCATCAAGAGGAAATCCTTGTTATTTAGGGCATTTACAATTGTTTTTATTTTTTGTTTAGTTTAGGCCAAAAGGTTAGAGGAGTAAGGTTGTGACTGGAAGGTAGCTGGTTCAGCTCCCAGACTGGCAGGGTTAAACCTGGATTAGAAAAGTGACAGCAGTACTTATCCAACCCTCATCAACATCACTGCAGTGCCCTTGAGCAAGGCCCTTAACCCTACACTGAGAACCACTCTACGTCTACACTAATATGTTTTAGTGTTAAATTACATCAACTTTGCAACATTTACACCTGCGGTCCACACTACTCAGGAGTTTTAGAGCCCCTGAAAATGGAGTCTTTTAGAAAAACTGCTGACCCCGCTTTAGTTTGAAAACTCTGAGGTGGTGTTTATTCCGAAAATGGAGACTTTTGGAAACGATGACAGACACCCAAATTGCAAGATATCCTTCCTCCAATCTATGCTTTCCATCACCATGACCACCTTATACTGTTGATGGTCCAAGCAAAGAAATCTCTGGTTTTACTTTCCATCATTGATTTTCCTTGTTTGTAGTATTGTCTGCAACTAAGCAACCAACTGCAGAGTAGACAATCAGCTTCCTGCAGGTGAATGCCCAGTGTACATGAATGGTCGAGTGATATGCCTTTTCAGGCTTGATAGTATGGACGGAGGTTATTTCTGATACGGAGCTAAAATGCTAATTTAGACAGAGATCATTTTCATTTTAAAACGCTGTTTCGAAATGAAATGAAATGAAAATGTATTAGTGTAACATTAGTATTGGGTTCTGGGAATTGAACTGACAAAACCAAATAGAACAGATCTGACAATAGAAAAGGGAACCCTAGATTTCCTGATTCACAGCTCATTGCTGTTTTAACTCCATACAAGAGAGTTTTGGTACTATTATTGTATGTGTGTTCAGGTATGAGAGCAGGACTGTAATAGTGTGTGTGTGTGTGTGTGTGTGTGTGTGTGTGTGTGTGTGTGTGTGTGTGTGTGTGTGTGTGTGTGTGTGTGTGTGTGTGTGTGTGTGTGTGTGTGTGTGTAATTGATGGTCTCTGTGCTGTGAGAGTACACAGAGAGGGAGCTATATTCTCCCCCAGAGGACAGTCAGTCAGATTCCAACTCCCATATTTGAATCTCCTGCAACAGAAGGCAGAGTGATAAATTTAGTAACCTTTTCCTTTGTTCCCTGGGGCTGAGCCAAGATTGATGCGCCTCTAATCTTCCCACTATTTAAATGGGACATGTATACAAATCAGATCACTTTTCATGCTTTCTATAACTGGAAATACAGATAAGAGATTATGTCGGTGGACAAAAAATTGTGAAAAAGTGCACTGTGGCCTGGTTAGTCTTGAAACAGTCCCTCAAAAGCATTGTGCAACTGTTCCTATGGAATACATACATTAATTAAACTGGTCGTGTATGCACTAACAGTACATAAATTCACTCCTAGCTCTCCTGCCTGTGTCCCAGCATAATGAGTATTATCTGCTCCATTAGTCCATCTTTGAGTGTTTGTTGGTCTGCCCTGCTTTGGCAAAGGAAGGGGCATCAGGTTGATTCCACTCTAAGCTCACACAGAGGTAATGCACAGCTTATTTGCACTCTGGAAATTGCCCCCACATTAATATTTATAGGTGTTTTTTAATCTCCAATATGCATATGCAGTAAAATAAAGAACCTCTAAGGTCAGTCATATAATTTAGCATTTATTTATCCAGCTTTAAAAGTCAGAAGTGATTCTACTATATTTAGTCTCTCCTAATGTTATTTAATTGGCTTTATCTCAGGGGTTAGAGCGGCTGTCAATCAAGCTTAGAAATGTTAATGCATCCACTCAAATCGATTCTTGTTAAAGACTTTTTTTGTTAAGCCAATGATGATGAAGAGCTGTTGGGTAAATAATGAAAACATTCAGAAAACACTATCAAAAGGGGCATTTTACACACAGTCCTGCCTTTTGATCATATGTATACACTTAGCATTTAAATAGTGTATTATAAAGAAAACATTGTGTAGGTGTGAGAGGAGAACAGTTGAAAATGATGCTTTGGCAGTGCCCCCAATTCTTGGGTTGTAATATCTCTGTCATGTACAATTGACATCAGAAAATGGAGGGAATACTGCGACTGAGTGTTGGTGGTGAATGTGTTTAAGGTCATCAATATTTTCTAGTCTGCACAAAACAGAGCCAGGCTCAGGCTATAGCTAAAAGCTATAAGCTTCATAAATCTGTGGGACGGAAGTAAACCACGGAACCAGTGGTGGACTAAAGTTGTCTGATTGCCGGGGGCAAAAAAAATATAAAGGGCACCTGATACACTCAGTGCCCCCCATCAGAAGAGAACAGCAGTGGATGGTTGATGAAAATGCTACATCCTCAGTTAAGATGATTCAGAATATAGGAAACTACACCTCTCTATTATTACTTGTTATACATTTATTTTGCAAACATCTCTCTAATAAAATACAGCGAATCTTAAAATCTTGAGAATTAGCTGTTTTGAGCCGTCTTGAAGACAGACTGGTGAAATCAAAGAAAAATCTTTCTTTTGGCCACAAGTTTGTAAATGTTAATGACCTTGTCTTCGTCAGCTGGGACGGCCCTCTGACTGGATGTCAGCAGGAGATCTGTGTGCTTTTCTTTTCCACGCCTGTTTCTAAGTTGCATTGATCATTTGCCACATTGATCAGAAGTTTGGAGAATGATGACTGATACAGTTAGATGATGGTACAATCTAAAGGAGTTCTGGCTTAGCAAACTAGTAGGGCTGCCCCCACCAAATATTTTCTCGGGCGACAAGTAGTCATTAGTTAAAGTTTACGAGGGTTTATGGGTTTATGATAATGATTTAATTATTTAAAGATATATTTTTGTAGGGCATTAGAAAAAGGTTTGAGTTCCAGGACCAAGAGAGAATGTTAGAAGTAACATTGATAACATGGAGCTATGTTACAAAGAAATGCAAAACCGTAACAATGAGCCTTTGAAAGATAAAATTTACAAGCACACGTGTGAAGAGATCTGCCTGTTAACAACACCAGCAAAAGTGGTAATGATTCGGAATGTGCCAGAAGAAGCAAGGATCAAGCAGGGAGAATGTTAGAGTGAGCATCCATGCTAAGAGGCTAACATTAGGCTACTTACATGTTTCAAATGATAAGCCAGGTTTGCCTTCAGAGTTTGCATGTTACCTTAATTGGGGTCGTCCTGTACCCTCATGAAATGGCCCCACACTTGGGATTTCCTGAGTGCAGTTCCTCTAAAAATAGCTAACAGATCCATAGTTTCTTTTTTTTTTTTAAAGCTCAGGAAGGTCCAGGTATTTGCTGAAACAGTTGGTCATTATAGTTTTCAGGTTCTTCTAACAAGAGATAGTTCTGCATTTGTTTAGGATTATTTTCCACAGTGGGTTAATACACATTTGGTGCTCCATTGAGTATGAGGCAACAGGACGGTGTTTGTGGCATGGAATCCAAATACACTACTGTGTTTAAATAGTTTTTAGACAGTGGTGGTACAGAGGTGCTATACACCTCTATTTGCATGTGAATGATGAAACAGTGTGTGTATTGACTCTCAGTTGTGGTTATTTGGTTTAGAAATCCAGCTCTTGTTAGTATTAAACAGGTATTGAAACAGCTATAGCTGTAGCTAGTGTATGAACAAAAAATATGGATGATCTTTTTATGAATGAAAAGATTGGTAAAATAACTTGGGATATAAAACATACTGTGTATTGCCTCGACCTGTGTGCAGGAGGTCTGTGCCTAAAGCTTTCTCCAGAGAGTACTGCATTCAAAAGCCCATTTGACTTTCATTTGCTCCAACTCTGACAATCCACCCTCCACCTTCCTCTCCCTTCCTCTGCCTTCTTCTCTCTTCACCTCTGCTACTCTCTCCCCGCCTGTCTCCCATATTTTTTAATATCCCGTTCTCCACGATGAAACCGTGTGGCTTTTACCAGAGGAAAGGCAGCTTTACTGTGGAGCCTAAGAGACACCTTGTGGTCCCATGGGTCCATTACACAGATGGTATTACAGACCTATCATGGGTTTTTCAGAGCTGGACATTAACAGCTTTAGCACTAACTTATAATGTTGGAGGAGGGCTTTCATTGCATGCTTATTATAGATTTGTCTGTTAAAGTTGAGATGCATGTTACTTCAGAAAGGTGTATTAAATTAGTGATATGTAAAGGTAGAGATACTGATAGACCTTCACTTTTCTTGTGAGGACGTCTTTCTCTGAAAACGCTCCATCTCTGTGCTCTTTAGATGTAGAGCTTTCATGTCATTTTGTTTGACAAGACACACCGATGTAGACACACAGATGCCTATGATTGTGAAGCCTCCAGGGACTCCACAGCTACACCAGCGAAGGCTCATTAACGTCTCTTTGCTTTTATTTGGTGCTATTTTTACGAGTCTTGTCCACTGCCAGTCCTCTCGATGTGTCAGATCTCTGACAACATGTCAACAACTCAAAGGCTGATGGAAACTGGAATGACACAGTGAAGTGACAAACGCACCTTTCACTAACAATGGTTGCCTTAAATAGAAGCACAGCTCTGTAAAATAGTGGGACAGAATGAGGAAAAGTGAGTATTTCTCCACGCACTCTGTCTGTTCTCGTATTAGAGCTCATCTGCAGTGTCATAGCTTCAGGGAGCGGCCTTGCATGTTATCATGGCAATGCGTAGCAAGTCGATTTTCCACTTTAATTGCTTCTTCATCAGCGTTAAAACAGCTGACTGGAGAGAGAAGTGTTCCTCTGTGCCACCCACCATGATCAAGAACAAAGGACTGGTATCATATACTCCCTTTTTTTTCTCCAGACAAAATAACAAACAACACATCAACAAATACACTCATGCAAAAATATGACCTCCATTGCTACTTCATACAGTGTATTACAAGTGTGTTAAACTTAACTAGCCTCCAAAGATGTTTAGACTCTAAGCCTAGATTTTTCTCTGGACGTGGCTTCATTATATTCTGTTTTTACCATGAGTCCTTCACGTCTCAGTGACAGTTTAAATGTCTTCTTTACGCATTAAAAGCAGTTTGGTGTTCAGCTGATACACTTTCAATGTTGTTTAGAGATGTTTTGACAGTTTCTTTTTTTTTTGTTTTTTAAACAAGTTGACAATACAAAAGTGAATTTCATGCTTCAGATGCACCTGCAGCATAAAGAGCAGATAGAAGAGTGAGACAGTTTGGTTACATATCTCATAGACACCAACTTCAGCAGTGATAGATCGTCTCTGGAGCCAGACGGACACAGCAGTGTCTTGTGGACATTGGGCGGTTGAGGCATATTTGTGGGTCCTCATTAGGCATTAACCATTTAAACAGCATTTTGCAATATTGACTAAAGGCTAAAGATTTGCACAGGTAAAAAGGAAGAAAACCAGTACAGAGAAGGATGTGTGTGGGCTTATGTAATATGTACCTTAAGGTGTTGCTATTTAGAGACAGAAATAGAGTGGACATACAAATAATGACTGAACCTTATTTATCACTGCCAACAGCAGAGGAAACTGAGAGCAGTAAAGAACAGTACAGCAAACTAAAATGTATATAACATCAGCTCTTTTTAGTACCACAACAATACAAAAGACCATTCACTGACTTGTATTTTTCTAGACTTTTAATGGCAGGTCAGGTCTACTGCAATATGAATGAAGCAGCCAATTAATTATCTTTTTAGGAGCTCTGTTATATTTTTATCTTTTAACAACAGTGTTGTCAAAGAAAGTCAAAAGATTCAAGAACTACCAAAAATCTCCCACATTTATTTCTCATAACAACAGGAAACAGTTCATTGGGTAAAGCTGGAGGTTTAGTAACTGTCCCCCTGAGATGGAGCTAAAACAGAACGGGATATGAAGAGAAAGAGGCAAATAGTGATGGAAACAATGAAGTAGAGTGGGTGTGAGTGGAAACTCATCCTCCCACTCTCTCCCACCTATCTAGCATTAATGGCCGGCCTCTTTGAGCACCAAGCATCATGACTATCAAGGGCCACCGAATGAACAACAATTAGCCACCCTGCCTCAATTTTACAGGATAAATGAAGAGGTTTGGTGCTCGTGAGAGTCAGCGTTGGTGGTGATGTTGTGAGACAGAGACCTATCTCCCACTCTTCATCACAGAGCCAAGGTATCATTTGCCATATTTTTGGTGTGATTTTACACTTTGAAATCTCATCTTTGAAGCTTTGCACAGAAAAACTGATGCTTCCTCATCTCTACAATGCTTTTGTCTCACTCCTGTATGCTGTCTCTCAAAGGATCAGGATATATGAGTGTTCAAATTAAATTGTTGAAAATGTAAAACCAGTTAGTTACACCTAGGTGTAGTTAGTGCACCTTGGAGAGGGATTGCCAACCAGCTCTGGTGTTAGGTGATGTCCTTTCTGTAGTCACAGCATTGAGAGACAGTAAGTGGAGCTGGCAGCTGGCTGTCTGTGGACAGAGTGAGCTCTGCAGCAGGAGCAGCAGCAAGCGGCCGGGCCTAATGGGACCTGATCAGGAGCTTAGGTCGCTGCCATCTCAGATACAGCCATGGCACAGCAGACATCAGTGCTAACTCACCTTAGATTAGAAGCTGGAAGCATGGCTGTAACACACTCTGACACCTCAAAGCAAAGCCTCAGCCGTAGCATTTCAATTACCTACTTTCCCTTGCTCACATGGATCTCGGCAGCACAGTGCAGGGCCCGGCCCTGAGGACTCTCACCAGGCCACAGTTTGCCCTGATTTCCATACATATATAGCTTTAGACAGCATAGCAGGATTGCTTTTTGTTCTATTGCATCATTTTTACGGGACTGTCATCTGAATAAATCACAGCTCAAAGCGTGGAAGTGGAAGGGTATCAGCACAACAAATACACTTTCAAATCACTTGTTAAGGGAAGAGGGATTATACTAGATCTGTGTAGGAGACGCCAAAGAACCTTTGTCATGAAATCAGGAATATTAAAGGCTTCAGAAACAAACGTGTGTGTATGTACCTGCTCTAAAAATGAACACTCAAAGGTGGGGCGGAAAATGGGCCTTCACAGAGTGGGGAGAGAGGCAATGAATCTTACATAGTCATACTTCAACAAAAGCACTCTGAATGGAACCAACTCTGCCTGAATGAAATGTGCTGTTTGTAGTGTCAGTTATAGCCCTTTGCCACCAACATTAGCAGGTGTAATCCAGTTTTTAATGATGAAAGCCGAGTGACGCCTTTTCCACTGCCAGTCAGTTTGTCTTTCTGCTCGGACTGAGGACACACACAACTGCAAGGACGGTGTCATCACATGCGCTTACAGAGCACACACACACACACACACACAGGCAGTGGAGAGAGAGTGAGCTGCCAGCCGCCGTGCGAACTGGTAAAACGGATGTGTCACATCTCCTCCCCGGGTTGGTGCGCCTGGAAAAGTGTCGGGGCCTCCTTGTGAAACGCTTCGATCGGTGGCTGCGTGTTTTTAGAGTTGTGCTCAGGCTTTCATCCCCCTGTGTTTGTGGTCGAACATCGCGGTGCTGGGCAGGTGACAGCAGCAAAGGGGTGGAAATTAGCGGGTTCAATACCTTTCCCATCGCCGACAAAAGCCGGATGTTAGAGGGAGGAGCAGGTGTTTTGACTGGTGGAAAATGGGTTTAAGGCAGCACCTTGATTGATGTAGTAGAACCAAAAACCCACAGTAGAACCCCACACACACACACACACACACACACACATCAAAACACAAAACACTAACCCTAACACAAAAAAAAAGAGGTAGAACAACAGGTCGGGGGGGGGGGGGGGTGAAGCATTTATATATCCTTCTTACCTGTAATGTAAATATTACAATATTATAAACAATATTATAAACAGTTTGTTTTACATATTCATGCCTGGAAGAATCTTGTGATATGATTTCAGACCCCCCTAAAATGGACCGTACCATTTCTTAACCTTGACATTAGTTGAACGTCTCGTCTACCTGGCTCACTCCATCAGTGGCTCGCAGGGGTTACATTAGTCTAGAGCCCGTTGTAGTTGAGCCTCCATGAAAATCATATCATCATATCACACTTGTATTTTTTTCAATCTCCCAGAAAACCTAATAGTATATTAATTTATTAGTGCTACATCGAGGCACCAGGAAAGAAAATGTTTTTCTAAAGCCAGTTCTTCGCAAAGTTTAGAGGATTTTTTGGATGAGTTAAAATGGAAGTTTATAAGAAAATAGGCAGTTAACAGAGGCTTTGAATTTTTTATTATTTAAAATCTACATTTGAACATTAAGATGATCTCTGTGTCCTCCATGACATCTGTTATCTCTCTATTTATCTGTTACTTTTCACATATAAATAGAGCAGTTATTTAACTATTAGTAAGTGCAATGGTAGACTGGCAACTGTACAGTATGTTTCTATTTTGTCTCAAGTACCTTGTCCAGTAGACATGATTAGTTAAAAAGATTAATAATGAACTGGTTGTTTTTTTAACATTAAAGAAACCAGTTGATAGTTTTTCACATTTCAGCAATTAGCAATGCATATTCAAATTTTATGCAGTTTTCAGGCAGACAGCACTAGACCTACTGCACAGTTGTGTACTGAAGGCCTCAGTCCTTTACCTGTATCCACAAGGTTTGCATACAAATCCAGGCATTCAGTGGCACCCAAATATCCAGTCAGTGTGTGTGAGGCAGACAGCTGCTGGCAGTAATGGGCTTTGTCTTTGTGGTGGAGGGGCCTGCCGGGTACTGACCTCCATTTAGATGCCCAGAGAGAGAGATAAAACCCTGTGATGAGGACTCCCCTCGAGCCCGGCCAGGTCACAGCTCTGCTGTCAGTTTGCAGCAGACATCTCAATCTGCCTGGCTGTGTATGTGGTCTCTAAGCTGCAGACACTGTTTGAATTTACTGCGAGGGCACACCTCGACAGTTGAGTATATTATCCATCCTAATAGGCTTCTCATACCATTTGTGAGGCAGTCATCAGAACATTTATTCAGCTGTACCTGCTGAGCCATTTGCACTTTGTCATGTTCTTGTACAGTGCATTTTATTCCAGGTTGTTCTTCTTATTTTTGCTGTTATACTGGGAAAAATAACAACAATTATGAACTTCCCTCAAGCACTCTTCTTTCCTTTATATAAACCGACCTCTCCTCCAACCTCTTTCAGATCCAGCGCTCCAGAAACAAGCAGATGAAGGAGATGTTCCCAGAAGGTTTCGGGATCCACCATGCTGGCATGCTGCGGTCTGACCGCAGCATGATGGAGAGCATGTTCTCCAAAGGCCACCTCAAGGTGCTGGTCTGCACTGCCACCCTGGCCTGGGGAGTGAACCTGCCGGCCCACGCAGTTATTATCAAGGTCCTTACTTTTTGATTTTGTTTTACTTTCTTTCTTGCATTTTAGTTATCACAGTTTCCCTTTTGGTTTCTGACTTCCATGCTTGTATGTTCTGTAAACACAGCTGGTTTACCAGCTGAGCAAAGCAATCACCTTCCCCAGAATCTCAGACCGTCTGCGATCCCAAGGTTTCAATTTCTCTGTGGTAATTTAGCAATTGTAAGAGTTATTGTTAATATACACCACTGGAGTAAAATATAAATTTAAGGCAAGGGCCTTAAAGTGGTTTTTTAATTAGGTTTGTACTGAGGATGTAAATCTTTAAAAACAGCACACAAATATGTAGTGTTATTTTTAAATTTCATTTCCTAAAAACAGCTGGTCACTGTAGTTTTCAATAATCTTTGCTCAAACAGAGGAAAATAATATTTCAGGCAGCAGGACGGAGTGTGGGTGTCCGTGAGTCAAAATATACTACAATGTGTGTTTTCATGTTAATGAAGGAACATGTCACCCAGTGCAACAGTTTAGCTCACTGATGTTTTAAATGGTTAATAAATTTCTATTTACCAAAGAACAATGTCGGTTGTGAAATCTTAAGTCAAAAAAAAATCTGATCAAACCGACAGAAGAAACAACATGTTAACTAACCAAACATTAAATCCACAATCTTATCTCTGACAGTACAGTAGCCTTTAACTTACAAACTGCACAGTTACCATAGCATGAGCTTCCATAGTACATTTACAATGCTATTTATAGTGCCACTGCACCGAATTTCCAAACTGAAGATTGAATAGGCATTTTCAGTTCTTTTAATTACACATGAAATTTTGACTAGATCTCATTACAGTCAAATTTGGCTATAAATTATTCACTTTATTAAATATGGAACTCTCCTCTTGTTGTTGCACTGCAGAGAAATACCATTTGTAACTGTTATTTGTTAATTCTGAGCACATTTTAAACCAACTGCTTTTTCATTGTACATAATGAGATGTTCACAGAAATAACATTTCTTGCATATGTTTCTTGTCCTCTGAATATGCTTCTGTCTCTTGTGTCTGGAACAGGGCACTCAAATCTACGATGCCAAGCGCGGTGCATTGGTGGATCTGGGCATCTTGGATGTCATGCAGATTTTCGGGCGTGCAGGTCGTCCCCAGTTTGACAAGTACGGTGAGGGCACCATCATTACCACCCATGATAAGCTGAGTCATTACCTGACCCTGCTCACCCAGCAGAACCCCATTGAGAGTCAGTTCCTGGACAGCCTGGCCGACAACCTGAACGCTGAGGTCAGTCTCTGCACACCCTGTTTGTTCAGGACTGATATGAATGTTTTCTTTCAGTTCCAGATGCAAAATTTCTTTTCTGAAAAATAAACAATATTGAAGAGGCAGGGTTATGAATTACACCTGTGTGGGCAACAAAATTCACCAGTTTGCATTACCTGTCTGCATTTTTATGTTATTAGTTTTGTATTGCAGTTGAGTAAGAAATCTGCTTTGAAATCTTTGTGTTTGACAGATGTATTCAAAACCTCATTTTTTCTCTCCTCTTCAACAACAGTGTTTCAGCTGATTATGAATCCATAAGAACTTTAATATTTTTGTTTTTCCCAAAACAAATGTAGGAGAAAAAAAGTATAGCTCCTCTGGTAACAAAAAAGCAGGAATCACCTCATCTCCACCACATTAGCCAGAAAAAAGAAAGAAAACACCAAGAATCAAGCAAATGGTGAAATAATGAAAATAACAAATTAAGATAAGAAAAGAAATGAATGGAGGAAAAAAAGGAATAGAACATTTAGGAAAAAGATTGTAGAAAAACAGATGCTTTAGTTTTCCTGCTATTTGTTGATTACATGATATGTTCAAGAATGTCATATAAACTTTGGTGGAGGATAAAACACATCAGCAGATTTGTTGGTCCATTAGTGAAAAATCACAAATAATAATAATAATCTTATTCAATTTTGATGAAAAGAAACATGTTGATGTACTTTGATGCTGGGGTGGGAAGGACAACTCCTTGGTCTCAACCCAATCTTCACACTTAACTTGTGTCTGTTTCTGTTGTGTTCATTTTTACGTCTGTTTAAGGGGAGACGGGCTGACAGTGTACTGAGGTCCAAAGTGTACTGTGGAGAAGTCTGACAGTGTTGTTGGAATGATACAAACTGAGACTGCTGTTTCCTCAAGTGTCCACTAGATGGTGGCAGAGACCAGTGACTTTGTAACGGCTTGTTGTTGTGACTCTTGTTTCAGATTGCTTTGGGAACAGTCACCAATGTGGAGGAGGCAGTGAAATGGCTGAGTTATACCTACTTCTATGTTCGCATGAGGGCCAACCCACTGGCATATGGCATCAACCACAAGGCATATCAGGTTGGTGATCAAAAGAGTTACCTCTCTTATTCTGCTGTTTATCTGTTTGTCCGGCAAAGTTGGCAAAGAGTATGATGATGGAAGTAAGTTGATGAAAATAAAAATTACAATGGTAACTGTAGAAATGATAACATAGTGAAAATCTAACTTCTATCATTTTTAAGTTATGTCTAAGACAGTTTTTTTAAAATCTGATTGTTGCTTCAAAATATAAAAAAAAAAAACAATTGGAAATTTGAGGACAGACTGAAGGAATGTATGGAACTTAAGTAAAATCCTTTGTGTGTACAGAGCATTCAGACAGTATTCAGACCCCATTACTTTTTCACATTTAGTTGGGTTGCAGTTGGGTTTAAGTCAGGGCTCTGGCTCATTCAGAGAGCTGCCCCTAAGACACTCTTGCATTCTCTTGGCTGTGTGTTTCGTGTCATTGTCCTGTTGGAAGGTGAACCTTCGGCCCAGTCTGATGCTGCCAACACCATGCTTCACTGCTGGGGTGGTTGGTCAGGTTATGAGCGGTGCCTCTTTTCATTCAGACATAACACTTAGTATTCAGACCAGAGGGGCGGCCCGATAGTGGAGTGGTTAGGGCACGTACCACATGAGCAGATGCTCTTAGCAGGTGAGTGCCGGTTCGACTCCCGACCGGCCCGACTCTTTCCTGCGTGTCGCTCCCCCTCTCTCTGCCCCTTTCCTGTCACTCTCTACTGTCCTGTCAATAAAGGCAAAAAATGCCCAAAGAAATATCTTATAAGAAAAAAGGGTGGGGGGGTCTGCCTCGACCGGTTGGGTTTAGGAGAAGATAGAAAGGGGGGGGTGGGGGGAGGAGAGAGGAGAAAAGAGAGAGAGAGCAGGAACAGCTTTGTAGGTCATGGTGTTATCAATAATAATGACAGGTAACAGTGGTTAATAGTAAAGATGAGTAGTGGTGGATCTGGATCCTGCTGCTCCAGAGGCAGAGATACCTGCAGAATGAGGACAGAGAGAGGGAGAGAGAGGAGAAGCACAAACTACGGGAGAGAAAAAATACAAAGTTAATGGCATAAAGTAGTTGAGAGAGAGAGAGCGCCCAGTGCATCATGGGAATCCCCCAGCAGTCTAGCTCAATAGCAGCATAACTAAGGGATGGGTCAGGACATACCCGAGCCAGCCCTAACTATAAGCTTGACTAAACAAGACAGTTTTAAGCCTGATCTTAAAGGTAGAGAGGGGGTCTGCCTCCCGAACCCACACTGGGAGCTGGTTCCACAGGAGAGGAGCCTGATAGCTGAAGGCTCTGCCCCCCATTCTACTCTTACTAACTCTGGGAACCACAAGTAGACCTGCATTTAGAGAGCGAAGTGTCCTATTGGGAAAATAGGGAACTATAAGCTCTCCAAGGTACGATGGTGCCTGACCATTAATGGCTTTGTAGGTGAGGAGGAGGATTTTAAATTCTATCCTGGAGTTTACAGGGAGCCAATGCAGAGAGGCTAACACAGGAGAGATGTGATCTCGTTTCCTAGTTCCTGTCAGTACTCGTGCTGCCGCATTCTGGATCAATTGGAGGCTTTTTACTGCATTTTTGGGACATCCTGACAATAAAGAATTACAATAGTCCAGTCTTGAGGTAACAAATGCATGAACTAGTTTTTCAGCATCCTTTAGACACAGAATGGGTCTGATTTTAGCAATATTGCGCAGGTGGAAGAAGGCTGTCCTAGAGACTTGCTTTATATGTGAAGTAAAGGACAAGTCCTGGTCAAAAATGACACCAAGGTTTCTGACTGTAGCACTGGAGGCCAAGGTGATGTCATCCAGAGTCAGTATATTATCACATAGTGTATCTCTGAGGTGTTTTGGGCCAATTACAATAACTTCAGTTTTGTCTGAATTTAAGAGTAAGAGATTACTGGTCATCCAGGTTTTTATGTCTTTAAGACACACCTGAAGCTTGGCTACCTGGTTAGTCTCACCTGGCTTCATGGATAAGTACAGCTGGGTGTCATCTGCGTAACAATGGAAATTTATCTGGTGCCTCCTAATAATGTTTCCTGGAGGAAGCATATATAGAGTGAAAAGTATTGGTCCTAGCACAGAACCTTGTGGAACTCCATGACTGACTGTAGTGTTGATAGAAGAGTCATTATTAACATGAACAAACTGGAGTCTATCTGACAGATATGAATTGAGACCAGAGAGTTCAATCTTGGTTTGATCAGACCGGAGGATCTTGTTTCTCACAGTCTCAGAGTCCTTCAGGTTCTTATTTACAAACTCCAAGCAGCTTCCATATGCCTTTCACTGAGAGGCATCGGTCTGACCACTCTGCCATTGAGCTCAGATCAGTGGAGTGCTGCAGAGATGGTTGTCCTTCTGGAAGTTTCTCTCATCTCCAGACAGGATCTCTGGAGCTCAGCCAGAGTGACCATCAGGTTCTTGGTCACCTCTCTTACCAAGGCCCTTCTGCCCTGACTGCTCAGTTTAGCCACTGTGGAGGCCACTGCGCTCTTGGGGACCTTCAAAGCAGCAGAAATGTTTTTGTAGACTTCCACAAATCTGTGCGTCGATACACTTGGTTTTTGCTCTGATTTGCATTGTCAGCTGTGAGACCTTATATAGACAGTTGTGTGTCTTTCCAATTCAGGTCTAGTTAACTGAATTTACCACAGGTGGACTCCAGTCAAGGTGTAGAAACATCTCAAAAACGGTTATTGAATGAAGATCGATAATGAAAAAAATGAGTTGAATGATTTCAGCATTAGGCTCCAATGTAACAAAAGTGAAGGGGTCTGATTATTTTCTGAATGCACTGCAGGTGTTCACAATTGAAACACTGAAATTGTTTCAGATGGATCCTTCCTTGGAGATGTACAGGAGGGAGCTGGTGATGGAGTCTGGCAGGAAGTTGGATAAGGCCAGAATGATCCGCTTCGAAGAGCGCACTGGCTACTTCGCCTCCACTGACCTGGGCAGGACCGCCAGCCACTTCTACATCAGATACAACACTATTGAGGTAGAGTGTGAGTGAGAAATGCAGCTGAGCCATGCAGGGTTTCACCACATCACTGGAGGACCTTTCCAACCGGAGTCACTCGGTGTGAGATCAGAAAACATTTTTCAAAGCAAATACTTCACAGTTTTGCTGTTTTTAAATATATTCATGGTTTGACTATAGCATGTGAAACAAGGAAGGATTTAAATTGTTAGGTGACTAGCGTGGGGATGAATAGATATGACACCTGAGTGGATCTGTCAGCTGTCTCTACATATCTTTGTTATTTTTATTGTGTACCAAACCAGAAGAGTTTCACATTTCTTCCCTCAACACAACTTCCATCAAATCAATCAATCAGTCAATCAATCAACAACTAAAGAGAATACAAGGTACAAAACAGACAGTCAACTAAATAAAATGATAAACATTTCAAATGAAAGCATCAGTGTTAGACAGATGCTTTAATATAGTTAAAGATTAAAATGAAAACAACCATGTTAGAAACATCAAACAGCCTCAGTCAGTTTAACCCAACAAAATACACTGATGGAGTGTCCACAGGTTCACCTGACACTAATGTGTCCCATTTACCAAACACAACACCTTAAATGACAAAACAAGCTCTGTGTGTATTTGTGTTAGGGAGATAGTAGGACTTTTAAATGCAGGAAAACTGCTGTGATAGTAAAACATGTACAGGTAAGAAATATGTATCTGTAATACATCACACTTTTCACTTGGACAATACTAATCTCTGGCTGAGTTTCCTGAAGCTAGTACAGTTAATGCAGCTGCTAAGTTAGTTTTGTTAGCAGTTGTGCTGCAGAACAAATGTCCTTTGAACTACACGAGTTTCTGTACAGCCATGACAGTGCAGTGCTTCATGTTTGTATGCTTCTCTCAGTGTGATGAAATACTGCCCAACTGGGCCTAGAAATATGTGAAGAAATATAGACAACAAAATGTAAGAGCAAAAAGGGAGCAGTTTACAGAATTAAAATCAACTTACAGCATTTTTAAGAGCTGATGGCAACACCACAAACACAGTTAACACCTGATCAGTTCATATTTTTTAGTTTCCTGTACCTTTAAATCAAAGAACCATATTTGGTGTTTTTTATGTTTATTATTGTACCCTTTAGATGAAAGAAACGATGTGTGTCCACCACACTGGTTCACTGTTGTTTAATTCTATTTTTTCTCTCATGTTTGTTTTCCCTCCATCTGTGAAGACGTTCAATGAACTTTTCAACTCTCAGCGAACAGACAGTGATATCCTCAGTATTGTGTCCAAGGCCGAGGAGTTTGAACAGCTTAAGGTGAGGGGTCAACACATATACGCAACAACTGCAGCAGTCAACACTTCAGTCAAGTCCTATGATCTCATCAGAATATCTCCATTCATAGTCCAAATTATGTTTTAAATTTAAAGTGATAATTATAAACCTGTTGTCACCCACCAAACAAACTGGTTATTTATTCCATCTACACTAGAGGTCTGCCCACAGCCACTATCCACTAAAAACTCCATTATGATGTGAACACATGAGTGTATAGTGTTGGTGATGTGTGTTTGGAGGTTCGTGATGAGGAAATGGAGGAGCTGGAGCAGTTGATGTCCAACTACTGCGAGCTGCAGGCTGCAGGCGGGGTGGAGAACAGCTACGGCAAGGTCAACATCCTGCTGCAGACGTACATCGGCAGAGGGGAGGTGGACAGCTTCTCGCTCATCTCAGACCTGTCGTATGTGGCACAGGTGAGCAAAAAGGAGCAACACACATGTACCTCAGTATACACCAAAATATAAGTAAATCAAACTATCAAATGACAAATATGAGGGTCAAATGAATCAGGTTACCGTTGGAAATGAAATCACCCCTTGATGTGTCTTGTCCAGTTTGATGCTGCACTGGATATTGTCTGCTCTTTGTTACCCAGCTCTAATTAATTAACGTGGGTAACAGATTGTGGGGCCGAATAATGGACAAACTAAATGAGCCACTGTTTAAATTTTTTTTGTTTTAGATACACAGAGATACTTATTTTTAGGATTTAGCTGTTAAACCTTGTTTCCATTGCTGATGGATATGAGTTATTTACTTGATTAATAGCGTGATTGATGGTCTGTAAATTTTCAGAAAAAAGTGGAATCATTCCCATTTCCTAAAGCCCATGTTGACATATTCCAACAGCTTGTTCAGTACAAAGTTTGAAGATATTAATGATTGTAAAAGATTCTCATTTTCAAGCTGTAACCTGAACAATTTTACATTAAATGACCATAATTGTTGCTGATTTTCTGTTAATCTGTAACTATAAATATAAAATTATTTGTTCTTTTTACTAGAGCTTTGCTCAAAGCCGACTTCAGCATGTTGTTCAATGTCTTCTCTTGTTTAGAGTGAATTCTGATTTTATACTATACAATTCTAAGATGCTTCTTCCTGCTTTCCTCATTCTTCCTCTCCAGGCTCAGTCTCTCCATTTCTCCCAAATTTCCCACTGTGACTGACTCCATGTGGCTAAATGCTTGAATAGTTAAGGCAGACTCCCTCTTTACACTAATAGGATTTCCCATGTGTCTGATGGACAGTCTGTTATGGCAACTTTAGGTCAGGTTCACAGTCGCACACTGTTACAAACACAAAGTGACAAACACTCTCACTGACTAATGGCTTTAGCAGGTGTGCAACAATGAATGGTTCAGTAGCTAACAGTGAAAACAAAGAGGTACTGCAGGAGCACCAGGGGTAAAGCATAACACCCCAGAAAAAGAAACTATTCCTGAACATCAGAACTCAGTGAAACCTGAGATTAGTTGATCAGGAGTCGTAACAGATGACAGAACGTCGGTACTCAAATTCAAAATATTATATTTGGGACAAATGTTTTTCCACATTAAAATGTTTAAAAATGACCACATCTATGATATATTTTTGTAAAGTTGTATAGTTAACTCTCGTAGCGCTCAAGCAGCTGGAGCTCAATGGCAGGGTTGACAGAGGGGCTCCAGTAGGGCTTGGTAATATAGTTGTTGTAGTCACTGCAGTGGAAAGCAGTATTTTAATATGATCTCAGATCAATCTCACTCAGCTATCATCATTAGAGTACATTCATTCGCTGTAAGGTCACATTAACAACTGACCAAATGAATCACTGCCTGGCCAGATGAGAGCCATACGTCAGTGAGTAACACTGCCACCTGACCTCTCCTCCATGACAGTAGTAATCCATCAGTGCACAGTTGTGGCCAAACTGGATGTCAGAACCCAGCCAGACATTCATCATCATGATTAACCAACAGAATACAGTATGTTGTACCATCCAGCTGCTGCAAGTGACTCCTGCTTCTGCACAGATTTGTTTTAGTGGTTTTATTCAAACTTTTTCAACTAGTTAAAGCTATTGCTGTCTTGGGAAAGTGGAAATATTCTGTCAGCAACTGCTGCAGTAATTTGTGTTGTTATGGGACTGATGCTGATTCAGTTTTTTTTTCTTCTCTTGCTTCTCACAGAATGCTGCTCGGATCATCAGGGCTCTGTTTGAGATTGCTCTGAGGAAGCGGTGGCCAGCCATGACCTACCGACTTCTCACCCTCTGTAAGGTGATTGACAAGCGGCTGTGGGGCTTTGCCCACCCTCTTCGCCAGTTCCCCAACCTGAGTCATGTTGTGCTGAACCGCCTGGAGGAGAAGAAGCTCAGTGTGGACAAACTGAAGGAAATGAGAAAGGATGAGATTGGTAAAAACTTCACTGATGTACATGTATTCAGACTGAATAAATTATTCTAAACCACATCAAAATCCAGGTATAAATACCCAAATGAATATGTTGTAAATTCTCAAGCATTAGCAGCAGCCTTTTAGCAGGAAGAGCCAGGCCTTTACATGGTATATTTTACCATGCTTTTGTAAGAATTGTCCCTGTTTTCTGGGATGCTCTCTTTTTGTTGTTAACACCATTATAAAATGCTAAATCAACACCATCTCATGTTTACCTTGATACATTAAGGATAATATCCATTTGCACAGCATTAGTACACTAAAAAAGTCATGTCCTACAAAACTGATTCTGTGATGCTCTCAGTCAGTGACTCAGTTGCAGCCGCAGGCAGTGTTCGTCTTCATTGACAGTAGCTTAACAGAGGCTGAAAGAACAATGTTGAAGCATTAGAATTTAGTAGTGTATGAAAATAGTGTTTTTGTGTAAAATAGAAACTCAGAGCAGTAGAGTGGTGAGTACAGTGGCAAGAACAAGTATGTGAACCCTTTGGAATGACCTGGTTTTCTGCATTAAATGGTCATAATGTGAACCGATCATAGGCACGGTGTCCCCAAGCTAATATCACACAAACAATTATTTTTTTGTGTCTTTATGGAGCACACTCTGTAAACATCCACAGTGCTAGTGGAAAAAGTATGTGAACCCTTGAGTTTAAAAACTGGTGAACCTTCTTTGGCAGCAGTGATCTCAAACAACACTTCTAGTAGCTGCTGATCAGACCTGCACAGTGTTCAGGAGAAAGTTTTGACCGTTCTTACAGAACTGCTTTCAGCTCAGACGTGTTCTTTGGATGTCTGCTTCCTAATAGCATCTCTATTGGGTTAAGGTCTGAGCTTTTGACTGGGCCGATCCAATAGGTGGACTTTTTTAATTTGAAGTTATTCTTTGGTAGATGTACCTCAATGTTTATTGTCATTTGTCTGCTGCATCACCCAACTTGAGCTTCAGCAAATGTTGCATGTAAATGGCAAAACTGGCACTAAAATTGCACACGAAATTCAAAATGGCTGATGTCCTGTTGGGTTGGTTATGGCTACAAGAGGCATTTTTGTAAGTCTTAGGATGTTACATGTGGCTATCAAGTTCCACACAGGTAGGTGAAATGTACGGCAAGGGCTACTTTGCTGAAATTTCATAGGGGGTGCTATGAAGCCACTTTACCAGAACCATGCTCAGAAAATGTTCCTCATTTCTGCTAAGAAGAAGAATAATAAACATGACAATTTCAAGAGGGCCCTTTTTGACCGGTTGGTGCTAGGGCTTATACAAAACACATCTCAATGCCAGGTGTGTTGTTCCTAGGTCACATGCTGCACCATGTCAACATCGGCTTAACAGTCAAGCAATGTGTCCATCAGATCCCCTCGATAACAATGGAGGCCAGCATTCAGCCAATCACACGCACCGTCCTACGTGTCCGTCTCCTTGTCACACCTGACTTTCGCTGGAATGACCAGGTATGTATGTATGACATACACTTCCATGCAACCATACTGCTTCTGTCTTCTCTTCAGTAGCTTGAAACAGTAAACTACATGTCGCAGTCAGTCTCCAAAGTGTTGATGTATTTAAGCTGAACACATGGTGGAAACGCATGGTTTTCTTGTCCTTGAAGAATTCCTGTCTGTATCCCTATAGCTATGTAGCTGTGGCTACATTGTATGAATGAATCACTGGCATATGCAGTGGGATGCTACTTTTGTAAGCAGGTTGTCTGGCCCACTTTGAGCTCAGCCAGCGGTCCACAGTTGGACTGCACAGTGACCGTGTCAATGTTGTTTTTGTTTTATTAACCTAAGAGTCTGCTTGGAATGAATGTCATAATAAATTTTACTTGCATGTTCCTGAGTACATTTTACAGCTCGCACACATCTATTTTTAGTCACAGGATGTGAGTGAAATGTTCACTCATTAAGCTAAACAAGTCAGTTCCCACAGTTAAATAGTGGTGAGAGTCAGAAAGTCATAAAAATCAGGGAGCAGTGTACTGCATCATCAATGCTCTTTAAAACAGTAAGACCATTGGTAGGTGTAAGATCTGATCATGGAGCTACAGTGATCAGGTTTCTACACAGCGTGTCAGTGTCCCAACATAACCTGATAACTCCTTGTTCCTTCTGCACATCAATATACTGAGTTACTCCTTAATTATTTCACTCCCTGCTCTTACCAAGCAAGTGTTAAAACATGTCAACCTGAAAACTTTTCTCCCTTTTTCTTTATGAAATAACTCAATTATACAATCCTGGATCTTATTTAGTTCAGAAATTTAAAAAAAAAGTTTTTTTCTTTTTTCAAATGGCCACTTTGAGTCACAGAAATAATATATCACACATACCAAATAATCCATGGAACACTTCTCAAATCAGTCCTGCACTAAAACCCACAGCATCCAACAACACAAATCTAATACTGACTATTAATGCACTGTTGCCTCCTCATTGCTCCAAACCTCTACCAGTGGTTGCATATTTAGCAATTTATTGGCAAAGCAATGATTGTTCAGAACATACAGCACATACGGAGCAGCAGTGGAAAGGTAGATTAAGCTGAATGACTACAGCTGCTGCCGTCCGTAAAAGACAAAGCTACAAACTTTCCAGAGCCACATTTTAAGACAGGATGGCTCAGGGTGTGGGAAATGTGGGTTTTTTTTTGTTTTTTGTTTTTTTCAGTAGACCATAAATTTGACCTTTGGGTCAGACATAATCATTAACGCTCCTGGAGAGTCACAAGTGCGAGGGAAGGCTGGACTCTTGAATTCAGCATTTGTCTCCTTCTGTCTGTTGTGCAGCAATGGTACAACTAGTGCAGCCATGGTCACATTTTCACAGTGAAGAAGAGAAGAGCTGCTGCTCCTACCTTGTTACTGTTAAAGCCATGGAATCTCCATCTGTCCCTGCGAGCCAGAATGCCTCCAGACCTCACCAGAATGTTCCACCTCAGTGGGCAGGCAGACCAGAGGGGATCATGGGAAGCTTAGTCCGGTGTTTGTCATGGAATCTGAGCAGGACAGGAAGCTCATTGTAGCGGGGCTGCAAATGAAGATGAATGTTTATGTCCGATTAGCAATGCATGCTCCAATCATGGGAGAGCGGTAATGGAACACTGGCTGGCTTAGCTGTGATCTGGCTGCAGAGCCAGGACACATGTACTGACACATGAGTCGCCGCTCTGATGGCACCCAGGAAATAGGCCACACTCACTCACCATGATTGAAATTGCCACAACCCTGAGAGTTCAGTTTGTTGTTCTTCATTCCAAGATAAAACTGGCAGTGGATTTTGAAGGCTGGTATTTCAAGTATGGTATGGAAAATGCTCAATGCTGATATTTTGTACTGTTATTACCAGCTGTTGCTGTTTTGTTTTCACCTTGTGAGTCTGTGTGTGTGTGTGTGTGTGTGTGTGTGTGTGTGTGTGTGTGTGTGTGTGTGTGTGTGTGTGTGTGTGTGTGAGTGAGTGAGTGAGTGAGTGAGTGAGTGAGTGAGTGAGTGAGTGAGTGAGTGAGTGAGTGAGTGAGTGAGTGAGTGAGTGAGTGAGTGTGTGTGTGTGTGTGTGTCAATACGTGCTCTTTAAGACACCTCCTGTTGCAGGAACTCCCACAGAGGTGGTTTAAGGACTTTACCAGATGTTGATTTGTTTATATGACAGATTTTCTCACTGCGAGCATGTCACAACCTGCAGGATGCAGATACAACTTTACATGTGAAATTTAAATCAGACTGGAGGCAGTATGAAAACGGGTGTGGTCCGACCCATAAGCACTGAATACTTATGTATGTAATGACTACTGAGTGCTCATGGGTCAACACATGGCTGGTGTGAACCCATCACAAGATGGTCTCTACTTTAGAATTTGACCTTTTTCATGTCCCCAAATAACAAACAGTTGGATGGGAGTAGGTGGGAAGCAGCAAGTAGACTGTTGTGCCAAATGCACACACCCACCCACAGAATTATCTCTGCCAGCTGTCTCTCCCAGTTTTTTTACACAGTCAGATGTACTTTAATACTTGGTTGACTTGACTGAAAAATCATCATCATCTACAATCGTCATTCAGCTTATTAAAACTAGTCACACAGTTTTCTTCCACAGCACCAAATATTAACCAATGATGATACATACACTTTGAGAATGGATAATGTATCTTGTACATGTAATGTGAAGTTGAAAATGATTGAAATTTCCTGTCTCTCTTTGCTTCAGGTCCATGGGTCAGTGGGTGAACCCTGGTGGTTATGGGTGGAGGATCCCATCAATGACCACATCTACCACTCAGAGTACTTCCTCCTGCAGAAGAAACAGGTCTGTTTTTATCTCTCTGCACCGGTGACACTAGGGCGGTCGGGTTTTCGGGTTATCTGACTGTTCAGTTCCTGTGAACAATATCTCCACTTGGACTCAAGGATTAATTGATTAGAAATTGGTGATCAAAAGTCAAAGACCAAGATCACCTCCACTTCTTTTTAATGTGATTTGTCAGGTCACAAAACATGCTTCTGGCCATAACTCAAGAATTCACATGCTAATAATTACAATTTAACACAAATGTCTAGTAGGATAAAATGATGAAGTGATGACATTTTATATTCAAATGGTCCAAGGTCAACTTTCATGTGACATCATAATGTTCTGCAAAAACATCTCTGGCTATTAGTCAACTCTGTAACTTTTGATTGTGACCATGTTTCCTGCAACTTCACTGGCTGGTGGAGGCATACATGTATCTTAGACCCTGACATGAGGACAGTATCCCTCCAACAAGACCATGATCAAAGTGTGTTCATGTGTCCTGTAACTGTGTGTGTGTGTGTTCATCCCTGCAGGTGGTGACAGTAGAGCCTCAGCACATAGTGTTCACCATCCCAATCTTCGAGCCATTGCCCTCCCAGTACTACATCAAGGCAGTGTCTGACCGCTGGCTTGGGGCCGAGGCTGTCTGCATCATCAACTTCCAGAACCTCATCTTACCTGAAAGACACCCCCCACACACTGGTACACACACTCCACACTCAAACACATATTCATGTTGTGACCACAGGAATTTACCTCCACTTGAATTTGAAATACTGATAGTAAATCTGTCTCTGACAGTACCACCAACAGTCAGTGAACTTCATCTAATGTATCCAGCTGTTCGGTTCCAGTTGCTGCATTGCATTAAGAGCCAGAGTCTACTGCCTGCTCCAATTAAAATGACCAGTATCACAATGTAAAAATGCTCTAAGTACAAATCCTAAAAATCCTACTCAAAAGTACAGAAATGTTCTTAGTAGAATGTACAAAGTATCAAAAGTAAAAGTATCGTTACTCCAGTAAAAATCCCTGTGAGTGATGATAGTCCAGTGGTTCCCAACTTGGGGTCAGGTGCCTCTAAAGGGTCACAGGATAAATCTGATGGGTTGTCAGATGATTAATGGAAGAGAGAGAGAGTGAGAGAGAGACAAAGTTATGCTACACTTTTATTTTTATACTTCTGTCTTTGCTTTTGTGTGAAACTGGAAAATGTCACCTGTTTTGGTGGAACTGCAGGCAGCACATATACATGTGAGACATGACAAGGGTTAATGCAAAGTCTTAATATGAACAGTAACTAGTTAATAGGTTTAGGCTGATTGGCAATCAGATCAACTATTGATGATGATACGAGCACTGGTTAAAAGAGAGTCATCTCAGTCTCAGTATATACTGTAAGCAAAACTAATCAGCACTTTCATATGAACAATGGCTCACATGATTTTGTCTCTTAAACCGACAGCTACTGACAGACCTGTAGAGAGTTAAGCTGCAATCGAGCTACTATAACAACCAGTTTTTTCAGAGTAGATGATGTTCAAGTTGATATTTACAATATGGAACCTGAACATGGCTATCTCATATCACCCATCACTGAACGGACCCAACTAAAACCCAAATTTCATTCTCTGTATGATATTTTTTTTTTTTTTAATTAATGTTTTTATTCATTTGACAGGCAAAAGTACAGACAATGAGAAATAAGGATTTTTTCCTTTTTCAAAAACAACAACCACGTATTCCCTCCCACCCTCTACCCCTCCCAGTCCTGTAGTTACAGATTATTAACACACATCCTTCCTTCTTACTCTAAACAGACAAGCGACTACATTAGTACGCAGAGAGAATAAAGATAAATAAATAAAAATTAACAAAGATATAAAAAACTAAAAAAACAACAACACAAACAACAACACCACCAAATGAGAAGTAATATTTTCTCATTTGTCCTGTAGTGTCTTTAATTTAGCTATGTAACTAATCATGCAGCCCCGTACTGAATCAAATTTACCAGGTGTCCCCCTCAGATTGTATTTAATTTTCTCCAGGTCTAAGTACAGCATGAGGTCTTTAAGCCACAGGGAAGCTTTGGGAGCAGCTGGTAACTTCCTTTCCAACAAAATTCTTCTGCGTGCTAATAAAGAAGCAAAAGCGACACAATCTTTAACCTTTTTCCTAATTGTTAGACGGTCTGATAATACTCCAAAAATAGCCAGTTCTGGACAAGGCATCAATTTCATATTTAGTGCATCTGCAAGATGTTTAACAACAGCCGTCCAGTAAGCTTGCAGACGGGGACAGGACCAAAACATGTGGGTCATGTTTGCTGGTGACAAGTGACATCTATTGCATGTGTCCGTGATATTGGGATAAAGTTTGGAGAGTTTGGAATTGGTAAAATAGATACGATGGACAACCTTAAATTGTATCAGATTAAGCCTGGAGCAAGATGTACTGTGTTTTACACAAATTAATACTGAGTCCCAGTCCCTGTCATCGATAACCCTGCCAAGTTCTTGCTCCCAATCTTTCTTAATTTTATCAAGAGATGTCTCTTTGAGATGGGATATTAGGGTGTACATTTTTGAAATAAGGCCTTTCTGATTTGTGGGAATGTCCAAAATTGAGTCAATTGCTGAGTTAGGTGGAATATTGGGGAAACAGGAGCTGTTTGATTTAACAAAGTCACGAACCTGGAAATATCGGAATAGGTGAGACTTGGGAAGGTTAAATTTATCACATAGTTCGCTGAAGCTAGCGAAGACATTATTAATATAAAGGTCACTTAGCCTGACAAGGCATTATCAATGCTGGGGGGGAGGAAAAGATGGTTATTATGTATGGGGCTGTGATTTGACAATCCTTTGAATCCAAAAGAACATCTAAATTGGGACCAAATTTTGAGGGTGGAGACAACAATTGGGTTACATGTGTATTGGGATGATTGAAAGGGCAGTTTTGATGTGAGTAGAGCTAGGAGTGACGTAGAACAGGAATTAGCTTCCAGTTTACACCAGTTTAATTCAGGTTAACAAATCCAGAGAGTCATTTTGCTTATGTTAGCTACCCAATAGTAGAGTCTTAGGTCAGGGAGGCTTTGTAAAAACTCTCTTCTTATCCTGGCGGTCTTGCCTCTCCATATAAAAGATAAGATTAGCTTATTTATAGCACAAAAGAAGGAATTGGGTAAAAAGATTGGCAAGCATTGGAAAAGATACAGAAAACGTGGAAGCACGTTCATTTTGATGCAATTTACCCTGCCTGCTATAGTTATATGCAGATTACACCATTTTTCCAGATCTGATTTAAGCTTGTCGATTAGGGGTGGAAAGTTGTTCTTGTAGAGATCTGACATCTTACGGCAGATATGCACACCTAAATATTTAAAGCTGTTTTTGGACACTTTAAATGGGAGATACACATCAGGGATCCCAAGGGCTAAGTTATTTACAGGAAAGCATTCGCTCTTTGAGAAGTTCAATTTATAACCGGAAAATGCTCCAAAGCTGTTTAGTGATTCAGTTATCTTAGGGATGGTGGTTTCTGGATCAGAAATAAACAATAATAAATCATCCGCATACAAGGAAAGTGTATGTTTCAGACCATATCTGTGAGACAGACCATATCCTTTGCTAAATCTGGCCGATTTAAGTGCGATAGATAAAGGTTCAATTGCCACAGCGAACAACAATGGACTCAGAGGGCACCCTTGGCGGGTTCCTCTTTTTAGTGTGAAATATTGGGATTTCATCCCATTAGTGCTTACGGATGCTTTAGGGGAAGAATATAACAGTGAGATCCAAGATATGTACTTAGGCCCAATGCAGAACCTCTTTAAGACCTCCAACAGATAACTCCACCCCACCCTATCGAAAGCCTTCTCTGCATCCAAGGAGACCGCCACTTCTGGTGTCTCCCCGGATGCAGGGGAAAAAAGAATGTCGAGGAGGCGGCGGACATTGGAGAAGGAGTGTCGGTTTTTCATAAACCCGGTTTGGTCAGGTGAAATGATGCTTGGTATAATCAATTCAAGTCGTAAGGCCAGTGCTTTAGCTAAAATCTTGTAGTCAGCACTTAAAAGGGAAATGGGACGGTAAGAACTACAATCAGAATCTTCTTTGCCCGGCTTTAGTAATAAGGTTATTGATGCCTCGGTGAGAGTTTGAGGCAGGGCTCCCCGGTCCAGAGAGTCGTTGAACATGTCTAAGAGGAGAGGGATTAATTTATCAGCAAATTAAAAAAAAAAAAAAAAACTCTACAGGGTAAACATCTGGGCCAGGGGCCCTGCCACTTTGCATTAGTTTAATTGAGTTTGCTATTTCACAAAATTCTAAGGGTCGATCCATTTAGCTCCTCTGAGTAGAAGATATGGGTGGGAAATTTAGGTTATCCAGAAAACTCATCATGTTTGTTTTGTCATTTGGGGATTGTGAAGTATATAGTTCAGAGTAAAATGTTTTAAAGGTATGGAGATGATGATAATTTTTTGTCCAATTCTGTTATGCTTTCCATGAGTTGTTCCTGTTTTTTTTTTTTGAGTTTATTTAATCTCGCAGAATAAAATATAATCTCTCTTCGGACTACCACCTTAAATGTCTCCCACAGTAGAGATGGGGATATGAGATTAGACTTGGTAATAAGAAAATCATCAATTACTTTGGAGATTGTATGGCAAAAGTCATCATCGTTTAGCAATGTGCAGTTCAACCTCCAAGAAGGGCGTGTCTTTTGTAAAAGTGTAAACGAAAGGTCGAGTAACAATGGAGCATGGTCAGATACCACTATCGTTGAATATTCTATGTTATCGACAGCAGGAAGAAAGTAATTATCAATGTAAAAGTAATCAATTCTTGAGAATGTTTTATGAACCTGAGAATAAAAGGAAAATTGTTTTTTATCAGGATAGAGAAAGCGCCATGGATCCACACCTCCTATTTGATCCATAAACAAAGAAATTGCTCTGGCAATTTTCAAGGCCAGAGGCCAATTTTAGAGCCACGATCCTTCTGACTTTTTGGGTTTTAAGCAGGATGTGTCAGAAAAGTTACCTCAAAGGGTTTATTGTACAGTTAAGGTCACCCCCTAAGATTAAGTGGTGGGAAGTTAAGTCTGGTAAAAGTGAGGTAACTTTCCCAATAAATGCCTCATTGTCCCAATTGGGTGCATAGAGATTAACTAGAACAACAGGTACATTAATAAGGGAGCCAGAGACTATGACAAACCAGCCTTGGTGGTCAGCTATAACGTTTGTTGGGTAAAACTGTATTTTTTTATGTATCAGAATCGCCGTACCCCTTGCTTTGCTACTAAAATTGGAGTGGAAACTTTGGCCGACCCATGAAGCCTTTAACCTATGATGATCTTTATCGATCAAATACGTCTCCTGTAAGAAAGCAATTTCTGTTTTGAGATGTTTTAAGTGGGAAAATACTCTACCCCTTTTTACTGGGCCGTTGATCCCTTTAACATTCCAAGAGACAAATCTCAGACAAGGTACCCCTTTTTTTGTAGTATTAGCCATAATCAAACTTGTAAGTATATGGTAGGAAAAAGCACTGCATTGTAGAAGGACGTAGTGTTACAGATGTACAGACAAAAATAGAAATAAAAGCAAACCTGTAGGATCTACCACCCCAGTACCCCCCCAAAAAAAACCCTAGAACAGGGAACAAATAAACACATCTATCCCTCCCTAAGCTTGTCCTAAGAACGAGAACTAGCAGCGGGACTCCATAAACTCTGTTGCTTCCATGTGACATAAATCTGTGAACTAAACACTCACCGACCAAGCAGGGCTCCTGTATCCGCAAATGTGTCTACAATGTACAATAGGCGCAAAATAAGAAAATATATCTGGGGGCAGCAGTACACCCATATCAGCATTCAAGTTATAAAGGAATAAACTAAGTAGCCCCTTGTAATTACATCTTGTTCATATCAAACAAGAAAAAATAAGAATATACAAATGTTAACTTAGAATAAAAAAGTTAGTCTAATAATAACTTTAAGGAGGGAAAAAAGGGAGGAAAAAAAAGATATATATATATATATATATATATATATATATATATATATATATATATATTTCAATAAGTCAGCTGGTTGATATGTTAGTGCCAGTGCCACTCCATGTTATTCGGATGAATAATAGCTTGGATATACAGTAATGCACAGTGTCTTTCTGGCGCGTCTGTTCCGTACCTGAATTGTTTATAAACCTCCAGACTTTACCCTGCTCTGGGTCCAGATATAGCCGGCGTCCTCAAAAAGTCCACTAACCGGTGGGAGCAATAAGCTCGTTGTAAAAAACCTGGGCTTCTTGAGGAGAGTCAAAGTACAAGTTGTCATTTCGGAACGAGACCTGGAGACGGGCAGGGTGCAGTAGGCGGAATTTTATTCCTTTCAGGTAAAGAGAGTGCTTGATGGCGTTGAATGCGGCCCGTTTTTTAGCCAGAGCAGCGCTGATATCTGGATACACTCTCAGCTCTGAGCCGCGGTAATCCAACTTGTGCTGTCTGGCCCACCGGAGGATTTTTTCTTTCTCTTGGAAGCGAAAGAATTTGACGATGAAAGCTCTCGGTTTCCCCGCGCCGGCATCACCTGGTCTGGGGCCGAGGGAGCGGTGAGCTCTCTCTATCTCGGGGGGGGGGGGTTGCTGAAAACATCGGGGCCCGTCACCGCCGTCAGCAGGTTGGAAACAAACTTCTTCGGGTCTTGGTCTTTCTCGCTTCCTTCGGGTATGTTGATAATCCGCTAGTTAGAGCGCCTGGATCGATACTCGAGGTCGTCCACTCGCTCCAGGAGCACTGTGGCTTGGGCCTGTAAGGTCTTAACATGAGCTTCTATCTCTGCACCCACCAACACTTCAGTTTCAGTGAGACGGTTGTTAAATGAAGCCACCTGCTGGCCCAATGAGTCCACTGACTGCTTCAGGGACTCAGTTGCTTGTTGAATCAGGACAGCCATGTCAGTTTTGAAGCCATCACGTTGTTTGCTGAATAGAGCTTCAAGGTCGATCTTGGTAACAGGGTCAGAGTGTCCTCGGTTGTCGGCGCTTCTGCCCCCCGGGTCAGGAAGCTCTGGAGCGGCAGCGGCCATATTAGCTAGCTTAGCTGAAATGCTAGCTGCTCGAGTTGTTACTGAGGGTTGAGGATTAGAATTTGAGGTGCTCATTACATCGCAGTACTCTTTCCCACATAGAAACTGAGTAATGCGTGAGTCAGCTCTAGGAGAAGCGCTGTTAAATTGGTAGACTTGAAAAGTAAATGAAAAGTTCGGCTGGAGCTCCCCGCTCGCACGTCTGCTCGCTACCTCATCAAACCGGAAGTCCCCTCTGTATGATATTTGTAATGTGCAGCATTTACCCTCACACTGCTGTCTGAAGCTGTCCAATAACAAGAACTCTTACAGTTCATGAAAAAGACAATCTTTCCAGTCTCTGCCCCCCATCTCAGCAGCAGCATTATCACCCAACCCTATCTTTTGACTGAGCTGTTCTCAGTGAAAACCCACCGTCCACTACTGGCCCAGGACCGAACACCAAACAGCAGACAGCAGTTAGCAACTGGCCAGTGAACATAGTGATGCATTTAGGAGCTAAATATTTTCACCAGGAGCTGGTAGAAAACAAAACAAAGCTAAAAGGACAGTGAATATCGGACTTACATTCGTCAGATGGACATCACTCTAGAATTGTGTTTACAGCTTGTTCTGATGTCCCCAAGTGGCCAGTAAATCAATACTGTGAGATTGATGTGAGCCGCTCTCTGCCGTGTGAATGAGAAAGACATTAATGATGATTTAAAGGGAAACATCTTGTGACACACACAGCACAGCTACGACCACAGAGTAACACGAAGGATGCCCCTTGTGTCCTCGCAAACTGTAGCAACATGTGCATGGCAAACTTTCTAACATGATCTCTTGTAAACATAATAATGTTTCACATGTTAAAACTCAGCAATCAGAAATCTATCTTGGTAAATGTATTAACCAGGGAGATTTTCTTTCACCTCATACTTGATCTTTCTTCAGGTTTCAGAGTCTTCATGTATTGAACTTGTAGAAGCTGGAGGCATCTGAATAGTTTAAACAGTTTAATTACATGTCATGAAAGTGATAAATGAATAATCTTGTAAGAAGATTTTCTCAGTCACTAATAACTTTGATCTCAGCTACATTGCTGCCAGTTTGTTTTCTGTAGATGGTGTACAACACTATCCCTTGTGTGTTTGTTACTGAAACACCTGTCTTTGTAATTAATGATATTTTGTGATTGTCTGTGCTGAGGCTGCAGTGGAGCTAAACATTAGGTGGCTCAGATATCTGACCTTCATACTGCTTAAATGGGAACAGACTGTGTGACTGAAGTTTCAACCCCAACTACAGAGTGCATGACTCCTGATCAGGCTTCGAGGATTAATCCTCAACATTGTCATGTGAACAAATGCCTGATCTTTTCAGGTCACAGGAGATTGCACCTTCAGTTAACGTTCTTGACACACAGACACTGTCCTGTACTGTATTGATTCTTTTTGGATATAGCATACATGTTTGCTGCCAAATGAGTCCAGTTTCATCTTCTGTCCTTCTCCTTTCTTGTCAGAGCTGCTGGACCTGCAGCCCTTGCCGGTGACAGCTCTGGGGAACAGGCAGTATGAGAGCTTGTACAAGTTCACCCACTTCAACCCCATCCAGACCCAGATCTTCCACACACTGTATCACACTGACACTAATGTCCTTCTGGGGGCGCCAACGGGCTCTGGAAAAACCATTGCAGCAGAGATGGCCATGTTCCGGGTCTTCAACAAGTATCCAACCTCTAAGGTTAGACTAGCTGGCTCCAATTTTGTTATGTTGAATTCGAGGGGGGTTTTGTTGAATCAATGTGTTGACTTGTTGCTGTCTTTTCTATTGGCATTCAGCGCTGTTGACATAAGAGACTGGGAACCACCAGAAACAGGACTGGAATCTATTCAACTATTTAGAAAAACAATAAAAATAAAGTGCAACTGTACAGAGACTTTTCCATTTAGTCAAACATCTCCGAGCAACCACAGATTACACTGTCGGTGCCTGTGGGAGCACTGATGAAGATCACAATCAGGAGTGTACTATAGGAAATGATGCTGATCAAGAGCTGATTATGAGCTGATTTGTGACTGTGAGCACACCTTAATTGACATTATTTAGAAAACCTTTAATAAAACACTCACAGTGTATATGTTAAGGCAGCTAAAATTGTATGTTTTCAAACACAAATACTTATTTTATTGACTGTTGCACAGGAGCTGATGACTTTTCAGTATAACAGCCAACACCCGAAAGCTTAGGTCACAAATATTCTCCAGTGTCAGAAGCTGTGTATTTGCCCTAGTTTAAGTGGTAGTGCTTCTTTTCATGAAACAACTTTGTATTTGTTGTCTGTTCAGGTGGTGTACATCGCCCCTCTGAAAGCCCTGGTTAGAGAAAGGATTGAGGACTGGAAGATCAGAATTGAGGAAAAACTTGGAAAGAAGTAAGTGAAAACAGACATTCTGTCCTCACTAAGTGGGACCAGCAGCTGCTGTCATACACAGGGTTTACAAATTTATAAAAAAAGTTGTGTGTATGCATGTCTTATTTTATGCTATTAGTGAAGGTACTATTGAGATTTTTTAGCTCTGGCTGGGTTTTGGTCAATGATGATAATAATGAAAGAAATGCTCCTTGTCCAAATCTGTGTAGAGTGGTGGAGCTTACAGGTGACGTGACTCCAGACATGAGAGCAATAGCACAGGCCGACCTCATCGTCACCACACCGGAGAAGTGGGATGGAGTGAGCAGAAGCTGGCAGAACCGCAGCTACGTTCAGAAAGTGGCCATTCTCATCATCGACGAGATCCACCTGCTGGGTAAGAGTCCACAACAAACCTGCATTAGTCTGTGTGAATGGGATTAATTCTTTAAGGTCAAACAAGTCTTATCTAAGCACTTTTTAAAGGACATGATGTGTTAGTTTTTTTTCCTGAACTCTGTTGTAGTTTTAATCTCATGGCCAATGAATTTGTGGCAGTATTCATGAATTTTGTCTCTAAAAAGGTTTGATTCGGACAATTTTGTTTCCAAAAACAGCTTCTCAGTCTAAGATAGCAGCTGGGCAGCAGCGTTATGCACGTATTTACAAGCAAAGCAAAGTACAAGGTGCAAGAGAAAAGGCAGCTCACCTCAACAGACCCTGCAGAATTCAAATTTTTAAAAATCTGACTTCTCAAGGTGTGAATCTACAGTGGAGTTTGATATTGTACCAGAAGCTAATATTTGCAGTCCGAATTTTTCCATATGTACCAGTGTGAAGTCATGAAAATGTAACTGTTTGTGACACATTCTGATCAGACTGTACTAATGTGCATTTCCAGGTGAAGACAGAGGTCCAGTGTTGGAGGTCATTGTGTCCAGGACCAACTTCATCTCCTCTCACACCTCTAAGAGTGTCCGAGTGGTCGGCCTGTCCACAGCTCTGGCCAACGCTCGAGACCTCGCTGACTGGCTCGGAATTGTACAGGTCAGAATCCATCCTGGCACCAAAATACCAAGCAGCTCTAGTCTTTTGCCATACATATCAGAACATTGCTTAAAAATACACTAGTGTATTCTTGTTACCTTCTAGCCTTTGTTGTTTGACCAGATGGAGGATCATCTTCATAAGCTTCCCTGTTTCAGGAATAGTAAGATTGGCTTTGTGTACCAAGCACATTGCTGAAGCAAAGCCATCCAGAAACCACAGTCTTTGTCTGGCTGCATTTCTTTGTGGTTAATTTGTTGCCTGCCTCTTCGTATCTGATTAAATGTATATAATAATAGCAATTAAGATAAACAGATACTTTTGGCCTGGAGTTAATGTTGTAGTTTTCCTCTGTAATCATCGACAGTCTGTCTGGATGTCATGCTTTAGCTCTAATCATCAGCAATGTGAATGGCCGTCAGCTGTTGTTGTTTTCGCTGCTGTGTTTATGACTTAAGAACAGGTGAAGAAAAGGATAATCTTTATAATTCCTTAATTTTTTTTGTTTTGCGGGGTGAATCTTTCTAGTGACTCTAGTTGTTTATCTGTGAGAAAAGGTTAAGCTACAACTACACAGTCGACTTCACACAGGCTGTATCTGTCTTCACAGGTTAAAGAAAAACATAACTTCAATTTTCACCTCTTAGGTCATAAACACAGAGAGAACAATTTAGATCAGATCACCAAAATGTAGTATTCCCGTATTTCCCCCGTGGGTTTCTGTTTAATACTGAGAGTTTAGACACCTCAGTGACGGCTCATGTATGTCAGTCTGCCAATGTGAAACTAATGCATCAAAGTTCTGAAGACCATTCTTCATATCATATGCTAATTGCCTACTGGTTGTAGTACCTCTTTTTCTTTGCCTTAGACTGTGTCTTAGGATTGAAGCTGTAAACAGTGAGTTAAAGATTTGTTTGTTGTTTTCATCACATGTCAAAAGTATTTGAAACCGCTTCTTGAACATCGACGTCTCTAAACCTCTCATTCAGGGCTACTTTCCTCCTCATCCACAACACTTTTCACCTCGAGCTATGTACTGTAGATCTTTTGCCATCCGTTCATCCAACAGATGACCCTTAACATCTGACCAGAGTAAGATATCTTGATCACTGATAGTCAAACTACCATGAAATTCCAAACTGGTATTTACAGTTCCCATATGACAAATTCTGACCTTTGGCAAGAATGCTTATTGCACATGCATGCACATCCCCAGGCACAAACAAACAGAACAGAAACATACATTTCTCCATAGCAACCTGGAGTAACCATGGAGTTTTCACCACTAGAGTACCTCGAACTTTCCAACCTTCGATAAAGAGCAGCACCCTAAGCTTTTCAGTTGGAAGCAGTGACAAGATTCCTTGAAAGATGAATCCTGACATGTTTGGGCTGAAACCCTAATCCTAAACTTTCCACTGAGCACAATCATCAACTTCTGAACACCCCATGACCTTCTTGTAGTGCCACCCTCAGGCCAGCACATACTTATTTCAATTTAAACATCTACGTTTGCCCCTTGGGACAAACTATACTGTACTTTGCTGCTCAGTCCATCCAGTATTTTCATATTGTTGAGTGTCATGAACATTCTTGCCTCTAGGGGCCAAATTTAGTTTAAGAACACTTAAGGTCTTCTTCTCAATAGGGTTCTATCATTCCAGTATTTTAGTAAATACTCCTTTCTTTGTTTCTTTTGTCTGTGGGGCCATTGTTACCAGTAAATCATGAAGTTCTAGTTAGGTCTGATGAATAAAAAGTTTTGCATCATCACAGACACATTTCAGAATATTTTAACCTGACTTTTGCTCTGCCGCCAGAGTTGTAGAGAGACGGTGCTGGCAAACCAGACAGGCTGATTGGCTCCACCATCTATAAATCTGACTGGTAGGCTGCTGTTGGGACTGAGCTGCTAAATATGTAGCTCCACAGTCCATTATCCAGGCTTTTAAGATGTCTGTAGGCAAGCAGAAGCCCTCAACACAGTATACACCAAACAACGCAACACACTCTTTCCAACGTTCACTTGTGTTCATACACTGCACCATGACACCTTTTCACTCAGTAAACGCAGCAGACACATCAAAGGTTAAAGAGAACACAGCAGAGTCCAGCAGTGACCTGCTGCTCAGTGCCTCAGTGACAGACAGTTCACATTACAGCCAGATGGGGCTTCGTGTTGCCAGCTGCTCACATTAAATCTCCTCTCTTTTTATTTTCTCTTCCCTCCCCCTCCCCCTCCTCTGTGTGTAACAGGTGGGTTTGTTTAACTTCCGTCCGTCTGTTCGCCCTGTACCGCTAGAAGTTCACATCCATGGTTTCCCAGGACAACACTACTGCCCCCGCATGGCCAGCATGAACAAGCCCACCTTCCAAGGTACAGTTCCACTTCACACGTACACATGGTTTACACATGCTTTTTGCGTATTTATGCATATGTGTAGTGCAAAAGTTTGTTTGCATGTTTGTTTTGCTACAAATTAAAATCAGGTAAAATTACTTGAGCTTTTTGAAAACTATTTAGTGTTTTCTTTTATGCTAACGTTATAGTTGTATAATTTGCAGAATCCTCACATTCTACACTATGTTCAGATTTACTGAATCTAAGTCCATCCACCATGATCCATTCTCCATTCTCAGCTTGTGTAGAATAAAAAGGAAAAAATACTATCATGTACTGGTGGTATAATCATTAGCACAACTAAGTCCTGATGATACAAGGCCTATACATATTTCTATAAGTCCTGTTTTATTTGGTTTGCTGTGGGGGGGCTAACACACCATAGATAGGTTGAAACAAGCATTGACGCTCACATTCACACCTATGGGCAATTTGGAGTCACCAGTTAACCTCCATGTGTTGTGGGACTGTGGGAGGAAGCCGGGGTACCTGGAGAAGACCCACATAGGCTCCAACCGTCTTGCTGTGAGGGAACAGTGCTAACCACTGTACCACCCACTGCCCACATAGTTATTAAGTAATTAAGTAAAATTTTTAACAAATCCTTACTTCAGCTTCGATCATTGAGTAAATTTCAGACAGTTTCAGAAGTTTCTAAGATTTAAAATTTCAGATATATTTCTGCCACAGTAGAAAACTGAACAGGTGAACAAAACATGTCAGACAAACTTGACACTGGATTTTTAGACAAGTGAACTCAATAACATATGTAGAGCATCAAGTGAATGGAGTGTTTGACCCAAACCATGTGATGTGTCATTAATGCAAACTTAAGTGTGGTCTGTGTGTATTGCTAATTGCTAATCTATATGACAGCGTTAAAGGTAAATCTGGCAATATTTTATCTTTCAATAAATTGCCATCATCATCAATGTCATGCACAGACCCAAACCAACATTGAATATATCCGAACAAGTGCTGTGATAGAGTATCCAAAAGCCTGTTAAATCCATTGACACACACAAAACACACACTAGTGAGCCACACTGTTGCACTGGCTGATTCCTTCCTTCATTTCCATGAACACACACTGTAGTTTATTTTGACCCAGTCCCACATACGCCTTCCTGCTGCCACAAGTACTCTCTACAGCACCACATGTGGATTAATCCACTAGACAGTGGGCTTGAGGCTGACCACCACAGGCCGAGGAGGGAAGTCAGAAAATATTTTTAGTCTTTAGTGGGATTTGTTGACAGTAAGAAAAGTAGAAACTCTCAGAGCCCTTTATTAGGAATACCATACTAATACTGGTAGTAGTAGTTCCTCACTTTGCTCTCAAACAGTCTCAGGTCTTCATGTCATTGATTCCACAAGATGTTGGAAACTTTCCTCTGAGACTCTGCTCCATGTTGACATGACCACATCCCATCATTGCTGCAGATTTGTCAACTGCACATTCATGTAGTCACTCTCCTGTTCTATCACATCCCAAAGGTGTTGTACTGGATTCAGGAGATTCTGAAGACTGGGGAGGCCACTAAGGTTCCTGGAACACACTGTCATGTTCATGAAACCAGTCTGAGACATTTGCTTTGTGACATGGAGCTTTATCCTGCTAGAAGTAGATTATTAGAAGATGGAAAACTGTGGCCAGTTAAACATGGTCAGCAACAGCACCATGATTCATTGGTATTAAGGGTCCAAAGTGTTCCAAGAACACATTCCCCACATCATTGCACCACCACCACCAGCCTGAACTGTTGACACAGGGCAGGTTGGGCCCATGGATTCATACTGTTGATGTCAAATTCTGACCCTACTACCTGCTGCCTCAGTACAAATCCAGATTCATCAGACCAGGGCAACATTTATTCAGTTTTTATTATTTTGCATCATAGCACCCAAAATAATTCTGAAACATTAACTTAGTTAGTCAAAGTTAATGTTTTAGGCTAATTTGACTAATTTCTCCACAATAATTAATACACACAGGGAGTGAAACTTATATATATATTTTGAACTTACTCTTACAGCGATACGCAGCCACTCGCCGGCCAAGCCAGTGCTGATTTTTGTCTCATCACGACGTCAGACTCGACTGACCGCCCTGGACCTTATTGCCTACCTGGCCACAGAGGACAACCCCAAACAGTGGCTGCACCAGGATGAGAGAGAGGTATGCTAACATCACGTCTACACAGGAGGAGTCAGGAGAGCTGCAGCAGCCTCAGTTTTTCATCAGTGTCACACAGGATACAGTCAGGCACTCTAATGAGTGTAGGTCAGCACCCCCACCCAACATGTAATCACTGTTTTAACATGAATAGAAAGGAAGACAGTAGTCATGTTGATACGGCCTGTGCAGACACCTGGATTGATAAAAATAGAAGTGTATCTCATCTGTTAGTGTGTGAGACGGACGACTGAGGAATGTAGCTAAAATGCCTCATGTGTTGACACACCATAACACATAACAGCTGCTGCAGCTACAACCTGCTTTCTGCTACTGTCCTGACACATTCACCTCCAATATGCAGGTATTCAGCTCTGCGGTATACAGTATCAGAATCACGGACCTCACTGTAGCCAAGAGTGTAGAGAACTGCCACACTTGGTGCAAATATAAACGGATGTGTCTGTCAGTCTCATGTACTTCCTTTACTTCTGATGTGTATTTTCATGGGCATCCTTCTCTTTTGCTCTCCATCCTCCTCTTCTGATGCTCCATTTCTCTGTGTAAGTACTGGTTGAAGTGTAACTACAGATGGAATTCAAACCAACTTGTGCTGGAAACCATAGGATCTGCCCCAGATGGGAGCCAGTTGCTCCTCTGGGTTCACATTTGAACAGTGAACTAATATTATTATCAGAATTAGTTTTTTTGCTTTTCTTTTTACTGAAATAATTTCTGTCCAAACAGTGTCAGACACATGGTCATTAACTAAGCACTGTCTTAACCATTTAGTCATACACACATACATTTAGTCAGTACAGTCTAGGGCTGTAACTCAGCTGTCTTGGGCTGCAGCTGATGATGGTGTATGATATAATTATTATATAATAATTTTACATCAGAGAAGTGCAGATCCTCTCTTCTGATTGGCTGACTGTTTCCTGGGTGATACATGGCCAGGCCAACCACAGGATTGCAGCCCTCTACTGTAGTTAAGTAAAACTCACCCATAATGTCAAGGGGCAGTCAGTGCTGAAATTAGCCAGACAGTCAAATTTGGACTAGAATGCTAAAACGTTCTGGATTTCGTGTGGAGCTACAGACTGGAGCCTTGAACCTCGTCCCGTTGCAAACCACTGGAGCATCTGGCAGCATCGTCCACAGAGCTGAAGTTTCAAAGTCCAATGCAGAAGTGGGGGAGACATCTTCTAGTTTAAAAATAATACACATGGCACCATTACCAAGTCCTGAATGTGCTTCCTGAACCCTGCAGATACGTTGTCTTAATGCAAATGCATACCATCTTATAACATAGGCCCAGTTTCTGTATATGTGCACAGCCCACAGCCTCTGTGTGTGTGTGTTCTGCTGATATATGCTGCTGCCTGCTGCTTCTCTGTGCTGGCCCATGTAGCAGCTCAGCTCCCTGCTGTTTGACTGACAGGTTTCTGGCGATTACTGCTTACCTCTCATCGGGGGTCACCCACTGCCCCAAATCCCCCCTCTCTGACCTGACAGCTCTTTCTTCCCTCTGCTGCTCCCTGAAACCCCAGGCTCCCTCTCTCAGGGCTGGATTTTCACTCTGACATTTTATTACCTCTTATTACCTCGTATTTTTCAGTCAATTAGTTGGAATATTTAAAAGACAGTTTGAGTTTCTAATTGGAAACATCCTTTGTGGGAGGGTGGGGACTGCTGTTTGGTTAGTATGGGTACTCTTCTTAAAGCACTCTGAACTGCTGAGTGGAACGCCTATGAAATAAATGAAAAATTCAATTGTTAATACAGATTTTATTGATGATTTTGTGTCCTGTGTGTATGATAGTCAGCTACAATTTGGTTCAGTTTTAGATTTTGCTTTTAACAGTGTGGCTGGATCTGTTTAAAAGGGGTCCTGTTTACTCCTGCAGCTCTGCTCCACTGACTCCGTCTTTCTCTGACTGTATTTTCTTTTATTCCACAACATGTTTATATTGGCTTGAGGACATTAGATCTGTATAGTCTCAGTCCTGCTCGAACCAGAGGAGAGCCGTACATATCAGTCGCACTGTGACTACTGTTCATGACTCTTTATATTATGCATCTATCTGCAGGAGTCAGGTGCAGCTCATGATGAGGCTCCTCAGATAGAAATGCTTTAAAGGAGAAGTTGTGCAAATATACTTATTCACTTTCTTGCCCAAAGTTAGATGAGAAAATCAGTAGCACACTCAGGTCTGTATGCACTCTTGTCATCAGGAAGTTATTGCCTTTTCAGTCTCTTTCCCCACACCTTTGTGTTGTTCCGCCAGGACATGTCACTGTGAAACTAGGGGCCAGTCTGGATGTATTTATAGTTTACAGAGTTACAGTTTCATGGTTTGGCATGTCATTGTATATGATGCCTCTCAGTCAGTTGGTTATTGGCTTTGTCTGTGCAATGGTTTTCCTACAGATAGAGGACATCATCGCCACAGTTAGGGACTCCAACCTGAAGCTAACGCTGGCTTTTGGGATCGGCATGCATCACGCAGGCCTCCATGAGAGAGACAGGAAGACTGTGGAGGAGCTGTTCGTCAACTGTAAGATCCAGGTACATCTTCACCCTGTACACCACACCTGTACTGAATACTTGGCCTGGCTTTGAACACCATTGGTTACACTTGATGTAAGTGATGGAAGTGGTGTGCAGTTTGACTGATGATATGTTATTGCAGAAATGATCAGTGCTATGCTGGTTGGCCGTGGAAAGCTCTTATCACTCCTTCCTTGGTCTAAATGGTGTAAATCATTATCCTGTGGCCAAATTTTTATTACTTCTTTTTGGGCAGGTGGGCAAGACAGAACAAAAGTATTTATTACCTTATTTATTTCTTAAATCACCCTATCATCCACTCTGATCTGCCACCTGAGCTTCATCACGTCAAAGTTAAACATGAGAGAAAAAGTGAAATCTGTTGTATCTGCTTGAAATATCTATGATTCCATAAAAGAGGAATAATGAGACCTACACACTGCGTCATACAGCCGAATGTGGATTAACTGTATGTGCATTCTCACTTTACCCATGTCCCATGTTTTCCTCGAGATGTTTTCTTTGCTTATTATTTATTACCTATTTGTCTCTATATTTGTTGTAAATTTTTCATTCTTTCAATTTGTGTTAAGTTTCCCCCTGTTGTATCATTGCAGTCAGTTCTCATCTCTTCTCTCAGGTTTTGATTGCTACCAGTACTCTGGCTTGGGGGGTGAACTTCCCTGCTCACCTGGTGGTCGTCAAGGGAACGGAATACTATGATGGCAAATCCAGGCGCTACGTGGACTACCCCATCACAGGTACACAGTCCTGCCCATTAACTGTTTTCTCACAGGTACATTCAGTACAGACTGTTTTAATCCACCACAATAGGACAGAGGTTGACATTATAATGGAAGATAACTGTAGTCCAACACCAACTGAGGAGGGATGCCTGCTATTTTGCTATCCCTACAATTGTGTTAATCTCTTAAATCAGACTCTACATGACCTCATATCACTGGAGTCATTGCATTTATCTTGGCTGAGGGAAGGACTCCTTTTAAAAAACAGTTGATGGTTCTGAATCAACTGAGTGACAACAAAGAATCACTTTTCACTGCAGCTAATTTAAATAATGTGGAACATGGAATGGAAAAGCAGTGTTTTGTAATATATACGATGTGTGTGTGTGTGTGTGTGTGTGTGTGTGTGTGTGTGTGTGTGTGTGTGTGTGTGTGTGTGTGTGTGTGTAGATGTTCTGCAGATGATGGGGCGAGCAGGTCGGCCTCAGTTTGATGACCAGGGCAAAGCGGTTATTCTCGTCCACGACATAAAGAAGGATTTCTACAAGAAGTTCCTCTACGAGCCTTTTCCTGTTGAGTCCAGGTAACAGTCACATGTCTGTCATCATGGTGTTCAGGGTTTCTACCATCACTATCTGTTCTATCGAAGCCCAGAGGCCTTTTCCGTCTATACATATACAGTATAGTGCCAGTATGAACAAGATAGTGTTCATCAAATGAGAACACACCTGTGGGGCTGTGAATGTGATGAAACTCTAGTGCACAGCACAGACTTCATCTAAATGTCTGCACTCTCCCATGACACATACTTACCAAAAACTGATTCACACTGTGCTCAGAACAAATCTGTATACAGTTTATGTACAAAATAACTCCTTGTACACATCACATCAATGCTGATGCTAAACCAGTCTTTTTATACCTTTAGACCTTACTTTGAGAAATGTAAACCTGTTTTTTTTGTTTGTTTTATGTTTTTCATTTACTGAAAGGAGGAAAACTGTTGAATGTTTTCTAAACATAAGCAACATAAGTACAGTACAGTTGCCTAAATGAGATAAAACTAGTCAAAAAGTGGCAACATTTTGATTAAATTCAGGAATTATCTGGTAAAAAAAAAAAAAACAGGTTTGTGACTGCATGACTACATATTTACTGCCAGAAGTCAGTACATACAGTTTTGATACTTGGTGCTGCAGCTACAATAATCCATTAACTTGCCAATTATTTTCTCATTTCATGGATTCATCATTTTGTTCATAAATGTCAGAAAATAAAACAACATACATCCACAGTGATGTGTTCAAATGTTAAACGAAAGAGGGTTTACAACAGAATAAGACAAGTGAAAGAACCATTTTAACACCGAATGAGCTGGAGTCAGTTTTTGGCCTGTTTGTTTGGAAAATGAATTGAACAGTTGATAGATAATTGTTGGCTATTCCAAATTAGGTTGATAAAATTTAGATCTAAATCAGAATCTCTTCTATTGTAAATCAGAATGTATGTGTAAGTGTTCTGTCTGTGATTGTGTTATATCCCAAGCCTCCTCAGTGTCCTGTCAGACCATCTGAACGCTGAGATGGCTGCAGGAACAATCTCATCCAAACAGGACGCAATGGACTACATCACCTGGACATACTTCTTCAGGCGGCTGGTGATGAACCCCAGGTTAGGAAAAGCTCCGCACACCACATGTCATTACCAACAGCAGCAGTTCATACACATCAAAAGATACAGCAAACACACAAACACGTGCACACATTCTTAGCCTACTCTCACAACCTGGTTAGAGCAGTGCTGAGTTCTGGAGTCAAACATCTGCTATGTAGACAGAGACCATTCCAGAACATTCCAGCCTGTTGGTATTTGCACGGCTGTCAGCCCACGTTTACCCATCAGGCCCTGACTGAGGCCGGGCAGTGGGATCAGACCAATACAGGTGTGTGAAATCAGATATTGATCATTTTGGAACCAAGCTGGACGTTAAGTTCAAAGTCTAACATTTTCAGCAAAACAGTGACACAGATTTAATGTTTATCTGTGATTGTATTGGTGGAAAGACTTTGTGGCTTTAAGCATTTATGATCATTTATGGTTTGGAATTGGACCAGGACCATTGATATCATTCTGCTGTCTCTGTCCAAACTTTACTGTCTCCAGCCAAAAGTTCAACGACAAAAATCCTTAAAAATAGTTTTAAACTTACTTACATTACTGAATACTATCACCACTATTATAAAGATTATTGGTGGTAGTATTCTTACTAGTAGAATAGTGCTGTATTATCATTTGGCTTTAATAATAGCACTTTTACTCAGTCACTTAGATTGACAACTAATGGCGTTTTATATTGAATTCATCCAGTTTGTGATTTTGTGAATTTCAGCAATTTAATGTCTATACGAGATGAGGTATATTTTTCCTCCAGCTCGTTCTGGGTCTGCCTGTGGTCCAGTTGGACATGCCTGGCAAACCTCCACAGAAACGTATCTGAGAGGCATCCTAATCACATACCAAAACAACCACACCTGGCATTTTTCAAGGCAGAGGAGCAGCAGTTCTACTCCCAAATCCTTCTGTATGTCGAGCGTCTCACCGTCTATCTAAGGGATAATAAAGGATTGTTTGTGTCACTCCCCAATGCTTAAGACCATCAGTAAGGGTTTGAACATAGATCAAGAAATAAATCAAGAGCCTCGCTTTCAGGCTCAGCTCTGTCTTCACCATGACAGGCAGGTACAATGCCCACATTACTTTCTATGCTCCACCGTTCTGCCTGTGATGTCATGTCTGATCTTATCGTCACTCAATAATCAGAATCAGAATCAGTTTTATTGCCAAGTATGTTTTCACATACAAGGAATTTTTTCTGGTGATTGGTGCAATTGATCAGCAACAGTGGGGCTCTCTAGCCTTGTTGATGAGGCTAATAGCAGATGGGAAGAAGCTATTTTTGTGGCGAGAGGTTTTGGTCCTGAAGGACCGCAGCCTCCTGCCAGAGGGGAGTGTCTCAAAGAGTTTGTGTCCAGGGTGGGAGGAGTCAGCTACAATCTTCCCTGCACGCCTCAGAGTCCTTGAGGTGTACAGGTCCTGGAGGGACGGAAGATTGCAGCCAATCACCTTCTCAGCAGAGTGGATGATACGCTGCAGTCTGTTATTGTCCCTCTCCGTGGCAGCAGCGTACCAGATGGTGATGGAGGAGGTGAGGATGGACTCAATGATGGAGGTGTAGAAGTTCACCATCATAGTCCTTGGCAGGTTGAACTTCTTCAACTGCCTCAGGAAATACATCCTCTGCTGAGCTTTTTTGATGAGGGAGCTGATGTTTAGCTCCCATTTGAGATCCTGTGTGATGGTGGTTCCCAAGAAGCGAAAATGCTCCACGGTAGCCACGGGGGAGTCACACAGGGAGATGGGGGTGGGTGGGGCTGGGCTCTTCCTGAAGTCCACTATCATTTCCACTGTCTTCAGAGCGTTTAGCTCTAGGTTGTTCTGCCTGCACCAGGTCACCAGACGCTCAGTCTCCCACCTGTAGGCAGACTCATCGCCATCAGAGATGAGTCCAATGAGAGTGGTGTCGTCTGCAAACTTCAGGAGCTTGACAGACTGATGGCTGGAGGTGCAGGTGTTGGTGTACAGGGAGAAGAGCAGAGGAGAAAGAACGCAGCCTTGTGGGGATCCAGTGCTGATGGTCTGGGAGTCAGACACATGCTTTCCTAGCTTCACGTGCTGCCTCCTGTCAGACAGGAAGTCGGTGATCCACCTGCAGGTGGAGTCAGGCACGCTCAGCTGGGAGAGCTTGTCCTGCAGCAGAGCCGGGATGATGGTGTTGAAGGCAGAGCTGAAGTCCACAAACAGGATCCTGGCATAGGTCCCTGAGGAGTCCAGGTGCTGGAGGATGAAGTGGAGAGCCATGTTGACGGCGTCGTCTACAGACCTGTTGGCTCTGTAGGCGAACTGCAGGGGGTCCAGGAGTGGGTCAGTGATGGATTTGAGATGGGACAGGACAAGGCGCTCAAATGATTTCATGACCACAGAGGTCAGGGCAATGGGTCTGTAGTCATTTAGTCCTGTGGGCCTTGGTTTTTTGGGGACAGGGATGATGGTGGAGGATTTGAAGCAGGCTGGCACGTGGCAGGTCTCCAGTGAGGTGTTGAAGATGTCTGTGAACACTGGAGACAGCTGATCAGCACAGTGCTTCAGGGATGATGGAGAGACAGAGTCAGGACCGGCTGCTTTGCGGGGGTTCTGCTTCTTAAAAAGCCTGTTGACATCTCTCTCCAGGATAGAGAGAGACGTTCCTTTGGTAGGGGAGGAGGGGGGTTCTGATGTGGCTCTGATGTGGAGGTTGGTGTCAGGCTTGTCCCATTGTCTTTCAAAGCGGCAGTAGAACTCATTCAGATCGTTGGCCAGACGGAAGTCGTTAATGGAGTGGGGGGGTTTAGGTTTGTAGTTTGTGATCTTTCTGAGCCCTTTCCAGACAGAAGCAGAGTCATTGGCTGAGAACTGGAGCTGAAGTTTCTCAGAGTACAGTCGTTTAGCTTCTCTCACCGCCTTGCTAAACCTGTACTTGGACTCTTTAAACTTGTCCCTGTCCCCACTCCTGAAAGCTTCCTCCTTTTGCCTCCTGAGCTGACTGAGCTGAGCTGTGAACCAGGGTTTGTCATTGTTATAACTCACCCTGGTGCGTGATGGGATACAGCAGTCCTCACAGAAGCTGATGTATGACGTCACAGCCTCTGTGAACTCATCCAGACTGTTGGAAGCAGTCCTGAACACCTCCCAGTCAGTGCAGTCCAAACATGCCCGCAGATCCTCTATGGCTTCACTGCTCCACTGCTTTGATGTCCTCGCAACAGGTTTACACAGTTTTAGTTTCTGCCTGTATGTGGGAATCAGGTGGACCATGACATGGTCAGAGTGGCCCAGTGCAGCCCGGGGGACGGCGTGATAAGCACCACTGATTGTGGTGTAACAGTGGTCCAGAGTGTTCCCCTCTCTGGTCGGGCAATTAACAAACTGTCTGTATTTGGGCAGTTCATGACTGAGGTTCCCTTTGTTAAAGTCACCAAGGACAATAACTACGGAGTCCGGGTAGGTCTGCTCCACACACAGTATCTGGTCGGCGAGCGCCCGCTGTGCCTCCTGCACGTTTGCCTGTGGTGGGATGTAAACACCGACCAGGATGATTGAGGTGAACTCACGGGGGGAGTAGAAGGGCCTGCAGTTTATGATGAAAGTCTCCAGGTCAGGAGAACAGTGCTGCAGGATCACTGTCACGTCTTTGCACCAGCCACTGTTTGCATAAAAGCAGATTCCTCCACCTTTGGTTTTGCCGGACAGCTCTGTGTCGCGATCCGCTCTGAAGAGCTGGAAGCCGGCCAGCTCCAGCGCAGAGTTCGGAATCGATCCACACAGCCACGTCTCCATGAAGCACAGGACGGAAGATGAGGAAAAGTCTCTGTTCTTCTGCACCAGTAGCTGAAGTTCATCCAGTTTGTTGGGCAGTGAACGCACGTTGGAGAGAAAGATACCTGGGAGAGGTGTGCGGAGTGCGCGCCGGCGGAGACGCGCAAGCGCACCGGTACGTTTTCCTCTCCTCCGGCGTTTCACTGCGAGAGCAACGGTCAGTGACCTCTGACCAAAATGTCCAATAATCCCACAGATGAGTCGAGAAAAGTAGGAAAAAAATCCACTGGAGTTGTTTCTCTGATATTAATGAGCTCTTCTCTGGTGAAAGAGCTCCGGAAACCAAAGCAGAAAACTGGATTTATAAAGAAAATAAGGCAAAAAATGCGCACCAAAACACCGAGGCAGCCATCCGCGGCGCCATGGCAACGTGCAATAACTGCACAATACATGAATTCCTTCAGTTGGGACAGCAACTCACCCCCAACCAACATGGTAGCAAACCATACCAGTGCAACAGACCTACATCATCTACACAGAGCAGAGATTCCTTCCTGAGGTTGCAAAACTAGATGCTCTTCATTCCTCAGCTACACATGGAGTCCGTGTCCATGAAAATCATAAACAGAATCCGAGACAGGAGACAATTTGGCCATAACCCTACGCCAACTGAGAACGTGTTTGACTTGACCTCAAATCAAATTTCATCATTCAAAATGACAAACATCATGACAACAACACAGGTCCTCCTCTCTAGAGACAGGATCTAGCTGATGAAGTCACTACCTCAGAGTAACTATGTGAGAGGTTTTGACAGATTATATAGGTTCTTTAATTTAATTCAAGTTCCTTAATTGACGATTCAATTTAAACATACAAAAGAAGACTATGAATAAGTGTAGCAGTATTCACACCAGAAGTTGATGTTAGAAAGGAATTCTATTAAATCAAACAGAACTTGGTTCCTGTATGATGTCTTTGGCCTGTGTGCATGCTCTCTTATCAGCATGATGATGTGTATCAGAACTCTTAAGTTCAGCCTCACGTTACATAGAATAATATTTGCCTCTTGATGTATTGACACCATTACCTTTACGCAGCTGTGTTTTACATCTGAACAGCTAATCTATCACTACTGCTTCAATGCTTTGACTTCTAGACACCACACACACACACACACACACACACACACACACACACACACACACACACACACACACACACACACACTCTGGTACACACGAATACACCCACAGGGTCCCATGGGTGTCTTAAACATCTGCAGGCTGACTCCCTGTGCCATCAGGAGCCTAATGGTGATGATGCTAATAGCCATAACTTAATCAGACAGCCCCTGCCACTAGTGAAGACCTGTGAAATGTATTCAGTAATAAAAACATTCAGCCCTTAGCTTTGTGCGCTGTTAACATGTGGAGCAATGGGAATAAAAGAAATGCTTAATATTTAACACACGATAAATATGGCCATCGCCTGTCTCAACTGCTGCTTCCAGCTCGCGAGTGCAGCTGGGATTTCTTCTCCCTGCTCCTAATGGCAGAATTAATGGTTCTGTGTGATGATCATGAAGATATCTGTTTTAATGTGATATGGGAATTTGGCAATTTTTCAGTCTGCCCTGGTTTGCATGCATTGTGCAGATAAGTGTAAAAATGACCTCGGCCTTCCTCCACCTGTTAACTTACCGTATTTTTTGGTATTTGTCCTTACTATAATTCTTACTTTTAATTCCTTATTTTTCTCCTCCTACTTTCCTTACTCTTCTCTACAACTTTATGCTCCACTGAGGTGCAGTTTTTTTCTTTGTTTTCAGCATTCTCAGTCTGTTCATGGCTATAGCCCTATAGGGTTACATTTCTCAGTTAATAAAACTATAAAGAGACATGGAATTACATATGCTGCAAAATTACTATCACGCAAAAAAGAGCTACATTGTCAAATTTTATTTGCATATACAAGAGCTATCTTACCTTCTACTGAAGTTAGCAAGCTAATCAGCTACCCTCGGCACATCACTCTTCAATAGTGTCTGCCGCAAAGACCAAACGCAGAAAACTGAGAAGTGCAAAGGAAAAACTATGACTTGCAAACAAGAAATAAGAAATTGAAAGTCTTGTTTTATGAGCAGGGAGCTAGCACCAATAACACATTGGTTTGGATCCATTCCTACATATATTAATCCCCCAAAAAAGTCTCAATCTGTGTTTGGACAGAAGACTAGACTGTTGTAATCAGTGGAAAAGAAACATGGCCAATTTGAACCTCAGATTTTTGGAGGACCAATGTGACCATCAAGGTTCTGAAATGGGGACCAGCTCTTTGCTCTGATCTCGTTCTCTTTCAAGTATGGAGGGTTCATGGGAGTTTGCAAATCCAGTCTACGTGTGTTTAGTGGACTTGGAGCAGGATTATGACCATGTTCCTCAGGGTGTCTCCTTGACAGCTTTTTGTGACTACTTAACCCATTCTGTAACAAATGTCTGCTGGGTAGCCCAATAATAATTCATTACTAACTTGTAATCATCTTCTGATGAAAGCATGAAATGTGGTCATTGACTGACACTAGAGATCAACAAGATGGCACTGTTATAACACACATAACCCCCAGTAGTGAACAGTTGAGCCAAGACATATTTTACATTACTGACATTGTATAGGGTTAGGGTTATGTATACAGATTTTTTCACCCTTGCAGACATCTGTTTCTACCAGCTTTAGTGAAACGGTGTTTGGCTTCTTTTACTTTTTTATTTTACTTGAACACATCATGCACAAATATTCTTATTATAAGGTAATGAAGATTGTCTTTAATTACACGTCTGCTGAGCCTCATATGGTAACTCTTACCTAGCAGAGCTGAGCTGATGGAACCCATTTGGCCACTGGTTGAGTTATGTCAGGTAATAGTCTAACCTGGGAGTCATTTGCTGGCAAGGGCTGGACCTTTTTCTTTCAGCTGGCACTTTCTTTCTGTAGCTCAACAGTGTATAAGATTCTAACCTATATATATACATATAATAGCCTACCCTTCCATTGTTATGTACCTTCATATTAGGCCCTAACTGTCTTTTATAGAGCAATTTCTACTTCCAGTGCGCAGGTTTTTGGATGGTTCAGTACAAATGAAATAGTAATGGTTGCCTTCTTTCTTTTGGACTGTCATCTTTTTCTCAAACCAAAAGATTTGTACATATTTGGTGAAATTAAAATTCATTAATTTTGCTTAAATCAAATTCTTGTATTAACTGGTGGTGTGACAGGGCCCTAAAATGCCTACACAGGTCAGTGCAAAACAGGACATTTATGTAGTGTGCATTTTAACAGTCACTGTGGAGTTGTCATTTAAGCAGTGAAATTCAACTTACCTCATGTGTCTGCCTGAACTCCCTGAATCATCTCTCAGCACATTTATCCTGTCTCGAGTCTCCCTGTCCAAAGGTCATGGTGGACTGTCAGAACAACAGAAGTTCTCAGTGCAGCAGAACAAATACACAGAATGACAAACAACCTTTCTGGAGTATTTTGACATGAAGTCACTTTTTTGTAATCACACACTGTGTGCTGTGTTGTTCAGTTATTACAGCTTAGAAGACATCAGCCACGAGTCCATCAATAAATACCTGTCCAACCTGGTGGAGAGGAGCCTGCGGGACCTGGAGTGCTCCTACTGCATAGAGATAAAAGAGGTGTGTGTCTGTGCGTGGGTGTGTGTGTAGTGTTTTTTAAGTACGTTTGTAAAATGACACAAATAGATCTAATGTTAAATAAGATCAAGGTTTTGTTTGTTAAACTTTTGTTTCCATTAATGTCCAGGATGATCGGACAATTGAGCCACTGACCTACGGTCGCATTGCCTCCTATTACTACCTGAAGCACCAGACCATCCGCATGTTTAAAGAGCGGCTGAAGGCTGAGCTGTCTATCCCCGAGCTACTCTCCGTCCTGACGGTGAGTTTCACACTGAACACTGTCACCATTTACTATGTACATTGTGTCAACGCCACAACCTTTTCTATTTATCTTTGCTTAGACCTATGTCATTGATTCAGAAAAAAGATGTCAGTACACACTTGTGTTGTGTGCTCTGAAGTTAAGGTTTGAGACATACAGTTCAAGACTGTGCATTGACAGAGAAGTTATGCTGAGGTCAGACGTTTTGCAGTTAAAGCCTCTAGACCAAGATATTAACTCGCTTTGTGACTTTTCCTTTATATGGCCAGAACTGCTTTTTTATCAAGATACTATATCTCACAATCTTTTGAGATACAGTAAAGATGTCTATGAAATTCATGATTACTCTTATGTTCCCAAGAAGATGAGCCCTTTTCATTTTAGTGAATCCATGACCTTTGACCTTATTGTTTCATCTGCAGCACTGATAAAACTACAAGAACTGCTTTGATGAGATATACTAAATAAATATAATTTTAGTGCCACTATTGAGGATTTAAGTTTTTAAATACACTTGTGTTACACCAGCTACTTAAAAAAATGTTTTTGCTATGTTGAGCTGGGCACACTGCACTCAACAGTCATTTTCACTCAGGAGACACAGAGATGAGTCTTTATCATGACCGGGTATTGATGGAGCCAGTCAAGCTCCTGCTTAATGTTGTAATCACTCAGTCATTCCAAGTTTTTTGTGTTGTTGGAGCTGCAGTGATGCTGTCTGTAGGTAAATTCAATGCATAAATCTAGACTCAGATCTTGTTGGCTACCAGCAAAGTCGAAACACTGATGTCATGTCAGTAATTAAACTGTGGAATCTAATGGATGCACAATAATGAATTCAGGAGTAGAATGCATGCAGAGCAGGAGGACACACACTAAAGCTGTGCTGTACGTTTGTATGCACAGTCAGGGTTGCCCAATAACTTTGTGCTTTTTCTTCCATTTTTGCTCATGGTGTGGGAAATCATTAAACTTTGTGTGTGTGCACAGGTGCATGTGTGCACAGTGAGAGTCAAGCAATTAAACAGAACTGCTTCTCAAAAACTATTTTCCAATTAAATGTCTGTGGAAGAAAAACAGTTGCAAGTGCAAATGAGAAGTAAGAAGAAGTAAGACTGCACTTATTTTTAGGGCAATACTCCAAATATTGATTTTGTTGGATATAAACAAGTTTTTAGTGTTAATTAATTCTATCGAACCAGTAAACACTGTGGCACTTTCGCAATGTTTCCTTTAATTTTCTTCCTTTTTCTTTTCTTTTGTTTGCGTTTTTTGATGTAGCCCAGTCTTATCTGAGTAGCCCCGCATCTCTGACTTCAGTATGTGGCAGCTCGAGAGCTTTATGTTGCTGTTTGAAAGACATGTAACACATGACAGAGGAGATGCCTGTCTGTTTTTTTCTCTTTTTGTGATTTGAAAGTACAAAAAACATCAGGGAATGTTCCTGCACACACATCCACACAGATCCACTTTACTCCCTGCTTTCAAATTAGCACCTTTGTCTGAGCTTCATTAACTCTCCTCATTATGGAGGTTTAGTGTGATCTGTCACCCTCTTCCTTTTACTTCTTGACCTTGTGCATCCCAGCAGCAAGGTCATCCACATTCTGGCTCCTGATTGGTGGAGTCAACACAAGATATGGTGTTTTCACACATTTCCAAGGGGGGGTGATGATGACATACTCCTTTTTCCACACCTTCTAATGGGCTTGTACATCTGTTTGTAATGACTAGTGGCGCATTTCATCACTGTGAAAAATGTTATTTGTGAGTTATAAAATTTGATTTCCTGAAAACAGCAAATGAACAGTCAACGTGTTTGAAAAATGTTCTAGAATTGAGTCACTTACTTAAATGAAATTAATGTCACATATACTGCTGGAATATCTGTCATCATATGTGTTGTGTCTTGGAGATGATCACTAGATGATGTGGCTACCATTACAACACATCTTCAGTTGCTTTGATTTCCCTCTCATGGGTCTGCCCTCTGACTGCTGCAAAGCCTCTGCAACCCACCTCAACCGGATACACTCATACATTCCTTCATCAGTCCTCTGCCTCAGCTGCCAGGTTGGCAAATCACAGGCTTTTTCCTTTATATGCTTCATCCATGCGTCCTCCCAGGGATCGTCAGGTCAGTGATGAGGTCATGCTGGAAGGAGTTGGGCCAAAGGACCAGATCTGGCTCACAGGTTGATCATTGCAATTTTGGACAGTAAGTTCAGTCTGTAGGCATCTCCCAGGCATCTCCCAGTATCTTGCTGCGTTCAGTGGTCGTGAGTCTGTAGACGAGGGGTTGAACCCCAGTTGCTCTTTTTTGCAGATGAAGGACAGTAGTTGAGGGCAAGTTGTCCGGGCATGGGCATCTGTCTTGTTTTAGGCCTGTCTTACAGCCAACCAAGATGTGCTTTAGGCCAAACAGTTTGAAACATTTCCTTGTGCTAAAAAAGATTTTGATCATTTTGCTGTGCTGTCTAAGTTCTTTATAGATTGTTAAAAGGGTAAGACTGGTGTTTTTTAATTTTTTTTATATCAACAGGTCCCATGAAATGACCAAAACCAATAATGTGTTGGTACATCTCTCCACACTTTCTGATTTCTCAGCCCCAGGTCTAGTGGTTCCTACCAAAAATCTAAGTCAAAATTAGCTACAGTGCTTGTGGTCATGGTAATGGTAATGAAGGAACATGTCACCCCTGACAACAGTCAAGGTAAGTAATGTGTTTTTAATAGTTTATGGACAACAATAGAGGAGGAATTCAAAGATTGTGCTGGGCCTTATCTCTCCCCATTGGCAGAGTATCTAACTGTCTGAATAAAAATAATTTGTCAAGACAGCAATTGTTTTTATTATTTCTTTATTCAGTTAAGTAAATTGTGGCTGGAAATGTGATTTGTTTGTCAAAAAAGACTAATTTAGATTTTTCATTTGTTGTGTGTTTTTCGATTTTCTTCAGATTTTATTTCTGCTGTAAGTCCATGTGGTGTGTTCAGCGGTTGAATCTGACTTCAATAATAATGCTAGCTTAGGGAGGGGGGGCTACTCTGAGACAGTTAACATCACTCCCCTTTGCACACATGTAGATGGAAGCAGACCAAGGTATGCCATGTTTGGTTACCTCCCTCCTCAACAAGCTGCAACACAATAGGCCAGTCACCCTGACGCCCATCCACTCCCCCTCTGTTAGCTACAAAGCACTGGCATGCTCCTCCAGTTCCCCCTAATTGCTGCACCGTGGCCACTGATGAGCAACACCCACGCCTAGCTACACCAACACCTCCCACCCCCCTTGTACTCGTTTTCCTCTCTGAGCACTACATGAAAACTCAGCCTGTCTTTGTCTGTGTTTTCTTCCCGGCTGTATTTGAGCGCTGCTTCCTTAGATGAATGTTTTAACAGTAAAATCAAACTGTATCAAACGTAAACTGGCAGTCAAAAGTATTGTCATACACAGTGGCCTCAGAAAGTATTCAGATCCCTTCACTTCATTGTGTTTAAGATCTTTAAATCGTTATGTCTTAAATAGATGAAACTGTTTTTAGAAAATTTTCTCAATAAACAGCAAAAACTGATTTTTCATTTCCAGAAGGATTCAGTTCTTTAATGACTTTAATTCAGTACTTTGTAGAAGCCCCTTTGGCAGTCAATCTTCTTGGGTAAGTCTCTACGAGCCTTGCACACCTGGAACTGGGCGGTTTATCCCGTTCTTCCTGACAGATCCTCTCGAGCTGCATCAGAGTGTCTGTGAACTGACATCTTCAGGTCTCTCCACAGATGTTCTATGAGGTTTTAGTCTGGTCTTTGGCTGGGCCACTCAGGGACAGTCAGAGACTTGAACTTAGGCCACTCCATCATCATCTTAGCTGTTTGCTTTGAATGTGGCGTTGAAAGGTAAACTACAGTCCCCAGTCTCAGGTCGGCTGCACTCTGGAGCATGTTTCCCCATACGTACACCTGTACATCTGTCCGTTCTTGTGAACGTGATCTCTCAGGAACAACTTGAGGGAATGTGGCACAAATGTTTCCTTGGTGGATGACCTGACTAGATTTTGGGGATCGAAGATCAAAGGTCAAGGTCATTGTGACTACGGATGCACCGAAATGAAAATTCTTGGCCGAAAACGAAAACGAAAAATGAGGAAACCAAGGCCGAAAACAGAAAACAGAAACACAGAAAGAAATGATTATGTCAATTATTAGAACCATAGCATTTTTGGCTACGATGTGTACTAACCTCACTAAAATCAAGGCATTGCAATAAATCAATTACAAAAGTATGAAAATATTTATTTAGCACTGACATTACAACAATGCACAATATAAATTAAAATTCAAAATAAAATGTTTAACTTGACCCTACTCATGTGTACATTACATAATAATGTACAGGCTTATAACTGACTGGCCTGCTGAAAGACTGTAAAATTAAATATGTTCTCTCATAAAAACACAAAGTGTCAAATGCTTTTTAAATATTTCTCTGTAGGACTTCTACACACGGGAAACGGGATAAGAGCCAGCATGTCTGCGGTGTGGACTTATTTCACTATCTCAGAGAAAGACCCACGAATAGCGATTTGCAAAACATGCAATGCTGAAATTTCAAGAGGGGGTGCATCTGCAAAGAGTTTCTCCATGCGGGTTTAATTTATCACCTGAAATCCAAACATCCCCATCACCATTCTGAATATGAGAAGAATGCTGCTGGCTGCGCTGTTTGCTCGCAATCACGTTTCCCGCGTGCTGGACGCGCTGTCTGCCATGTGATCACAAGTTTCGGCCGTGTTGTTTCGGTGATTTAGGTCTTTCGGCCGAAAATTTTCGGTGGCCGAATTTTCAGTGCATCCCTAATTGTGACCTCATGTCCATCCCATTCTCGTGAACTTGATGCATCAGGAATACCTGGAGAGAAATAATGTGACACAAAAATCCACTGAACTGATTAGTGATCAGAGGTCAAGGTCACTGTGACCTCACAAAACATGTTTTTGGCCATAACTCAGGAACTAAAGGTCAGATTGTGGCCAGATTTATGACACAGTTGGTTGGATAGTGAATTGATGACACTAAAGTTGGTTGCTGACCTTCAAATGCTGGTGATTGTATAGATCCTTTGTGCTGCCAGGTTGATGATATGTTTGAAAATATGTGAAAATGTGAGCACACCCAAGACAAATTCAGGACACATTTGAGATCTGATCTGTCAGATCATATTCAGAGGTAATATTTCAGTGTTTAGAATGGATAAAACCTTATTTCACTGTAGAGCTGTGAGCAGCGCATTGATTATCAACCCCTCCGTACTGCTCTCTCTCTCTCACACACACACTCTCACTCACTCACTCACTCACTCACTCACTCACTCACACACAGACGCACATTGATGCATTTTAATACCAGCTCTGAACAGGATCAATAAGGTCTGCGTGATCTGATCTCCAATGCATCCTCAATGCATCTTGGGTGCATTCACACTGTATTTAGAGCTGTCCACTTGTGATCGGATCACCCAAGACGGATGTTAATACCAGGTCTGAACAGGGCCTTGGGTTTTGCTGGAAGCAGATTTTCCTTCCCCTACAATGAGCCAGTACAGTTATTACAGGTGCAAATGCTTTCTTCTGTACCTCCACATAGTGTTTTATATAATCTGGATAAACTATCAGTCTTTCTGATCATCTGACCTAAGCTAAAGTTTTAATTTATATAACTCAAAGGCTCGTAAACCTTTGCTTTTGAAGTGTTGACTGCAAGTCACAGCATGGAATTGAAACTAGCTGCAACCAACAGGTAATGTAATTAACAACTGATCCATTTCCTCTTGAAGTCTATACAAAGTCTGGAAATTATGAAACTGGGAGCCCCAGTGTCCCCAGTTGAAGCAGAGCTGGGGAGATTTGTTATCATGTTCAATCTATCTTCTCATTTCCTGTTTGTTTTAAATGTGTGTTCTATAATAAAGGCATGAAATGGCCAAAAATATACTTTTAAACATAATTAGAGATGGATACATTGTGAAACATGACAATTAACAGTTCCAGAGTCCAAAGTGATGTCTTCAGATAGTTTTTTTTGTTTCGTTTTTTTTGTCTGACAAACAATCCAAGACCTAATGGTAATTAATTTACAATGATATAAACAGAGAAAAAGCAGCAACACTTCATCCCTTCCGAAGGCTGAAACATAAGTATGTTTTGTGTAGTTGCTTAATAAATGGACGTTTAATTGATTATCAACATTGCTGTGGAGTGATGTTCTGTTGATTGAGTAATTAATTAATTAAAACTGAAAGAAAAGCAGTAAAGTTGAAAAGAAATGTAGACACCACACAACCAATTGTGTGATATTTCAGACAAACTGCTGACAACACAAGGGCAGTCAACTTTTAAAGAAAATAATCAGTTTGATTGACCGGCCAGGTCTTAAGCCAGTGCATCCAGTTTTTTCCAGAAACTTATAAATTTGTAAAACTTGTAAATATGTGATCTGCGGCAGTTGTACTGTGGACCTGACGCCCTCAAAAGCTCTGAGCTGTGTATACCTTCCTCTCTTGTTGTTTGCCCAGCTCCTCTCTTTTTGATTCCTCTCTGCACTGCAATTACTGCTTCAAAGCTCGTCTCTCCAAGTACTTTCTCCATCCTCTGTCTGAGGAAATGTTACGATCAGAGGGTGTGAGGCTGTGTGGAGTTGTTGGTGTTGTCGCCTTAAAGATCTATAGTCTTTCTCTCCAGCACATCCATATGCAGACACAACAGCACTGAAAGACAAATCATTCATAGATTCATTTTCCTGTCTCTCACCCCAACCCCCACACCGCTCAGGTCCTTTCCTCAGCACCTAGCTTTTGAAACACCGGCTTTGGTCAATGATGGATGGAGCCTTAACAATCCAAGCCGGGGGGAGGCTGTGACAAATGCCTCCAGCACAGCCTGTTGATGGGAGTACATTAGCCAAAGTTGAACTGGAGTGAAATAGAGGAGAGGAGCCATGCGTGTCTGTGCATCACTCTGTATAACAATTACAAACAAGGCTGAGCACACAGCCTCAGCACAAAGAGGAGATTGATGGACCATCATCATCATTTTACCTTCCAGTGACCCAGTGCATGTGTTTACTGTTCCTTTGTCATTCAGTGTTTAGAATTCTCAGAAATGTACTTAAAACAATTTCACAAATTCAAAATCTCATTCCAACCCTCAATAGGTTTTTAGGAGTAGGATTTTCAGGTCATAAGGTATGGTGAATAGATTCCCCAGTCTTTGTGGGGAAGGGAAAGCTGTTTTCTTAAGCAGGGAAAAAAACAGAAGAGTGGGGAGTTAAATGCATCTGCTGTTAGGGCGCAGATGCTCAGATTAAAAGAGCCTGACCATAGCGTGCTTTTGACTTCCTGTTTCACTTTTGATCTCTGTCCCTCAGGATGCAGAGGAATATGCCGAGTTGCCCGTCAGACACAACGAGGACCAGCTGAACAGCCAGTTGGCTCAGCAGCTCCCACTGCAGGTCAACCCCCACTCATACGATAGCGCCCACACCAAGACCCACCTGCTGCTACAGGCCCACTTCAGCCACGCCCAGCTACCATGCAGCGACTACACCACCGATACCAAGACAGTACTGGACAACGCCATCCGAGTCTGTCAGGTGAGACTCACTGGGCAACTGAACCATAGCATCAATAAATTACTAATGTGACACTGATAAATGAAGTTTTCAGTCATTACTTTATCAAAACATGAAAACAAGTGATAGTTTGTTGGAACATTTGTACAGAAGCTGTGGATTAAAAAAGACTTTCAGTGCCATGTGCATTTCTCCTGCACCTTGCCAGTAGGAGGTTACTACACTGATACATAATATTTTTATTGTGCCGCAGGCCAGGGCAGAACATGGCCTCTGCTTTCAACTAAACCAATCAACATGTGAGAGAAAGTGTAACTGCTGTGTGTAACACATTCAGGACACAGGGCAAGTGAAAATTTGAGTTTGCCTACATGAAATGATTATTGTCTTCAAACACACAGGTTGGCAAAATATCTGGATTTTCTGCAATGTGAAAAACATCCAAGTAGTAGGGCCATAACTGTCTGCCGCCATTTTCACTGGTTAGAATCACTAACTTCATCAGTAGCAGATCTTTTCAGCTGTAACTAAAGTATGCTAATAACTCTAACTATAGTGCCATGCCTGTTGTAAATGTGCCTGTCGCTAATCTAATGGGAGTAATGGGTTCTGTTTACAAACTCACAAAGCACCATGTGACATCATTATTAATGTGGGGTTAGGGTCTTCAATAAACTTCTCATTCAACACTGCACTTCCTCAGCAATACAGCCGCCAAGTTGTGGTCTGTCGGATTAATCAGAGGACAGATAGACAGGGACTCACTGATTTGTTAGTAGGATGTCATGTCTTTGCAGTTTAACAAACCAACACAGTGATGAACGATCTCTGGTGAAGAGGTCAGCTGATGGTGTCTTGTCAACGTCAGTAATCTGAATCTCCGAGTTAAATTGTCATGTGCATCATATTAAAGGTTCCATAATGCAGAAAGATGGATTTCGATGTCCCGATTATAGAGAAGGTCTAACAGGTGTTATACAGTGAAAGTATGAGCGCTCTCAGTCCACAGAGAAATGCACACAGCCTATATTCAGAAACTGAGCCTTAAAATGACCCGTCAGGACTTCTGGAACTTTGTGATGTCACAGCAAAACAGCCCTCAGCACAGCCCATACAGGCCCACTGTCCAACCTTGCAGGATTTGGTTCCTGTGGATGTTTACCTGAAATCTGTTATATTTTCAATCTCCGTTAAGGATTCTTATAAATGTTTCGTTTGGCCTCTCCAACAATCTTTTCTTCTACCGATCATTAATTACCTTTCCTGTTGTTTAATCAGTTACACTTGGACTAAAAACCAGCCATTATTGTTGCTGTGTGTGGACTGCAAACTTGCATACTGACAGTTCAGGGATGAATTTCTGAAGAAAGGAAAAGCTTGATGGCACTGTCTCCCTAGCTGCTGCTGAGGAAAAGCATATTTCCCATATACACCACTGTTATGCCGCTGGTGGTAGACCTTCCTTCCACACACTCGCCTTAATGTTGCAGCCAGTCGTCTGCAGTTCCAGTCAATCCCATTCAAACTCTACATCTCCTGATGGTGACAGAAGAGTAGACATGCTCCATCTTATTCTCCTGGTAATCCACACGCTATATTCCACTCTTGCTGTCCCAGCTGCCCAATGTCCCAGATGGGCTCAGATTCTGCAGCTACACACACTGGCACTGTACCTGTCCACCCTGAGAGACTAGCAGCCAAAAAGCGTGAGCTAGAGGTTCTCAGCCTCTCTTCTGATTGGCTGACTGATCTGTTGTTACTAGAGCTCCAGAGAGAAGCCTGAGAGAGGAGATGTAAAACTACACTGAGATGGTTTTTGGTTCTTAAAACTACAAATATATCTTCTGATGGAGATCAACTCTTCAGATAAACCACAGGAAAAGTGTAAAATATTGGACCTTTAATGACTGAAGCTTATGAACTTTTCAGTTTTGAGTCTGTACTTAAAAGCAAGTAGGCTACACCTGTATTTCAATGTGTCAAATATTCATATAATTAAATTGTTTTGACTATTTAAATTAATTTTAATTCTTAGTAATGGTTGTAATGTTTTTGCATAATAATGGTATTTGTTGAAGAATCTGAATATAGACATAAAATGTTTGACAGAGTAGGATCTTTCCAGGTGCTGATTAAAGCGGGGAATCGTATAACAACAGGCTAACCTGATGAAAGCTGCAGTGGAACGGGTTGTTCACATAGCTGGACCAGTTATTCCAGAAAGCCTCCTGCTGTTCTTCATAAAAGTCCACTGTCCATACAGACCAAATCAAGTTTAGAAGCATAAACACTTAACCATCAATTAAAGTAACATCTCAGTCATTTAATGATAGTAACAGGAGCTAGAACGGTGAGAGAGAAATACATAAGTAATAGATCTGAATAATGTGCAGCACGTGAAAACAGGGCACATCTTGGGAGCCGGTGCCGTGCTGTAGATGAAGCGGAGAATAAAAGGCGGATGTTAAACGTTAGTAGGTGATTTGTAGTTGAACTTACTGTTCCATCTCATAAATAACATGATGCTCAGAGGTTATATGTAACCCCCAGGTTTCTCATTGTCTGGCAGCTGAAATGGCTGCACTATTCCGTGGTCATATGGACGGTGGCACGAGCCAACACTTTTGAAAACAGAAAACTTAGCACATATCACAGTTAACACAGACTCAGGAACGCTGACAGCAGCAATGGTTGTGTGTGTGTGTGTGTGTGTGTGTGTGTGTGTGTGTGTGTGCGTGCGTGCGTGCGTGCGTGCGTGCGTGCGTGCGTGCGTGCGTGCGTGTGCGCAAGGTGTGATGTTGTAGATGGTGTTTGTTTCTTTGTATGTACCGTTTGAAGTTAGAACCATGTCTGAACGTCTGTAAGTCATTGTCCACAGCTCAGGACGGGTGTTTGTGTGTGTGTGTAAATGTCCATATGCTTGTGATTTTCCATGCTGTGTATCTGGCAGTGATATTACATGGCTCATGGATGTGGTTACTTCTCTGGTGTCCTCCTGCTACCATTTAGAATGGTTCTGGTCTTCAGTTTCTTTATGGTTGTTTTTATTGAGGAAATGTATATTTTAATTGATATTTACAGTTTACATGAAGTGAATGCAACATAAGACTGCTGCTGTCCCTGGACAACGTTTTAATGAACAGGTTTGCTCCTCATAACAATCTGCCCTTTTTTTAGATGGATACTTATAACAAGGCAGTGAGCTTTTAGTTTTAAGACAATGCAATTTATATAATAATAAAATAAATAATACATTTTAAAAAATCATATTTTTTATATCACCAGTGTGGCACCATCTCAGAAGCTCTGCAGTCTGGCTGATTGCTAAATGTTCGTTAGGAAGCAAGTTAGTTCAGCTGCTAACCACACAAGAGACATGTTCAGACCTTCAGCTCTTTCGCATAACTGTACAAATGATTCCTCTGTTATGGAGCAGTTTAGACTCCAACGGAGCTGGGTTGTATAAAATTGAATCATGCAACCATCACGTTTGGACTCAGAAGATCATTATTTTTGCAGTGATTCCACTGAAATAGATTGATTATCTTGGAAAATTTCACTTTTTGAAGTGCTGCTGTGATCAGACCTAATTGAGGTTTATTTGGAGCACCAATATGAATCCATGCCTCCAACAAACTCATTCTGCAATGGAGGAATGAGTACCTTTTACACAGGTGTGGTTTTGCCTTTCATGTGTTTGCATTATTTCACATTAGATTCAAGACAGTCTTTCCCACAGGTCTGAAAGGACTGGCACTACCACATGTGACAATCAACAAATATGTGAGACCTTATCCACTATATTTTGGTTCATTGAATGTATCTGTGCATTTCATATTAATATATTTCCCAGATCCATTGGTCACCAAATATTTATTGGTGGCCATTAATATACCCGTGCAGCCCACCCAAGTAAAGTGTATATGTGGGAAACACTGCAAGAAGACTCCGAGTGTGACTGTCTCACTGGGAACTTTGTGCAGTTTCTTCATACAAAATGTCACCAGCCACATCATATATGGCTGAGAAACATAGCTGTTTATCAGATCAGCAATCACTCACTTTCAGTTTCTGGAATATCTCAGATAGAGATGGCATAGAAATCATAATTAGTGTGTGTCTCCTTTTAATTCTTTGCTCTGTTTGTTCTTCTCAGGCAATGCTGGATGTGGCTGCCAATGAAGGCTGGCTCGTTACAGCCATCAGCATCTGCAACCTGGTGCAGATGGTCGTCCAGGGGCGCTGGCTGCACGACTCCTCATTACTGACACTGCCACACGTAGAACAACAAGACCTCTATCTGTTCAGGTAAACACCATCACTCCACCACAGGTACAGCTATAATGCCCATACAGACATTTGTAGCAGTCTCTAGTAGACACCTAATCTGCTCTGTTGTTGTCCTAGGTGTTCTTATAATTAGTGAACATTACATGACATCATATTTCATTAATGTCTGAGCAGCTTCCTCATGTCATCTAAAGTAGTCATGGTGTTGAGGCTCAGCACCATTAGAACCTGGTGTGTCTTTCAGATTAACAGTTTCTAACTACTCCCAGCCTTAGGTATGAGACATCATCAGGTACATTCTGAAAACCTCCCACACAAAAGCAAACACAGATGCAGTCACACATATAGGATCTCTTGAGTTAATGTCCGAAGCAAACTGGAGTAGACTGCCTCCTACAGAGTCAAGTCATTTTGTGCAAACTCAATAAAAATGGTAAGAGAGGGATGAGGAGGGAAGACGTGCTGGCCCAGTGGTGAACGACCGCAAGAAGTGTGGGGTTGTAGTTTGGGGTTGTTGTGATGCTGCCTCATGACCAAGGATTTCTCCCGTCTCCTCCAATCACTCCATAGGAAATGGGCAAACAACAAGGGGAGGAGGGACATAGGAGGCTTCAGTGGGCCAATCGAAGGACTTCCTGAGCTGATTGCTGCCTGCAGCGGGAAGGAAAGTGTTTTCACTGCTATTGTTGGCCAAGAGTTTCATTCCACTCAGATTTCCCAGGTAAGGTTATAGATATAATCACCTAAAGAGCACATTGAGAGTCGGTAATGTCCTTTAGGCCGTGTTCACACCTCACATGCGTCTTGGGTGATCTGATCACAGGTGGACAGCTCTAAGTACAGGTGTCAATGCTTCCAAGACTGGGCCGCATATGACAACACTCTTTTATCAGGGTGTACAGAAATGTGTCCTGGTCCAAACTGAAGGACCACCCTACTCAAATGATGACATATGTGTGACAACAGTCAACAACAACAGGCAAAATGGATTCTTGTGGATGGTGTGCATCCGAAACAATGTCTGTGAATTAATTTGGTTTGCCTGGAAACAATTGTATTGTTTTGATTTCTCAGTTTTCTTTTCATTTCCTCCGGACGCGGCACAGGAAGTGCACTGCTGCCTTCCATCGGTTAAAAACAACAACGCATTCGGTCTTTGCGAATGAAAATATGTTTAGAGCGGGGCAGTGAGATCTGATCACGAGTAGTCACTCCAGATGCATGTGGAGACACATTTTAATGCCAGGTGTGAACTGACTTAGAACTGACCACTTGTGATCAGATCACCCAAGACACATGTTAGTGCCAGACATGAACAGGGCTTTAGAGGATGTTGATGTACTACAGGAAATAAAGAAAACAAGAAAAATAAATTACATGCTGTTGAATATTGTACATTTTCCAAAAATAATCTTCAGAATGGGTCTATTCCCAAATGTAGTTTATGTAGATCATACATATTATCTCCCTCTCACACACACACACACACACACACACACACACACACCATTACCACTGACGTGCCATGAGCAGTCTTGCCACTGTGGTCCCAGATACCTCCAGGATCCCCAATTACAGCTTCATTGATAGGGTTTCCAGCTCCAATTTAAGTGCTAATTGCAGCAGTAATGAGAGTGTCCAGGCACATCGGCAGGCCCTGTGGCCTCACCCAATCAGTGTCCCTGCTTTCTCCCTTCCCCACCTTTACTCCCTCACTGCCTCCACCCCCCCACAGTGTGGCAGCCTCTCTAATTAAATAATTAGATGTGCAGCAGTGTTCCTGTCTGACTTGCTCAGGAAGAGTAATCCTCACATAAATAGCTTTTGCCGGGTGAATCAGAGAGGTTTTTCTCTTCCCAGCCTTCAGTACACTGCTATATAAACACACGCACACACACACTCTCTTCCACCAGTGTTGCTCTCTCTGTGCCTTTATCTGGATTTATATCTTCCATCCTCTTTGCGGTGGAGCTTTTGGTTTGAACCAACTGTTTCTCAAATTCTCCATAAAAACACTTTTATGGAGCAGCAAAGACCCGACAAGAGTCTGTTTAAAATGAAGGGAGGTTTTATCCAACGGCAGACTTCCTCTCTGCAGCTGATGGATCTGTCCATCTAACACAACCCACCTCTTAAAACGCTTTGTTTTCATTTTTCTCAGATATGTGAAGTTCCTCTCTGTCATGGCCTGTTAGAACATTTGAGGGAACATCTCATCTCATTTCTACACTGTTGGCACTATTGTACTTGGGTTCCCACTGAAATGATTTGAACATTATTCTTTTCTGAGACAAGAGACATTTGAGTAGTGTACAAAAACATGGCATAGAGAAAAAATTAGAAACCATGCAAACATGAGAATGTGATATTTTCCAAAAATGTCAGTCTTAATAATAACAATAATAATAATAATAATAATAATAATGATAATAATAATAATAATAATAAACTTTATTTATATAGCACCTTTGATACAAGAAAAGCAGCACAAAGTGCTTTACAGACAAAAAAATACATGCATCAAGTGCATCACATGAAAATACATAAAAGGAAAATAACAGCATGTTCAAAACAATGTAGAATGAAAAGCAGGAATGTAAAATGAGATGGAATAACAATAACATTGATAAAATAAATGAAGTAAATAAATAATTAAAATATGTTAACCGTTGCACAGGCTCCCAATGTCAAGTATGACATGAGTCCAGTTCCAGTCTGTCTCCAATAACTGGTTTATGGTGTAAAAGCAGAACAAACCAACCCCTGGATTCTGGACACGTGTACATTAACATGTCAGTGTGTTTCCCTGTAATTGAAAAGAAGTTAGCTTATTTTAGTTCAGCTTTGTTAATTTAGTTGGATAGTTGTTGTCTTGACTAACAATGCTTCTTATCAGTCTCTCTGTTCTCTGTTACTGAGAAGGTGAATGAACACATAAGATTTAGTAGAGTGCAGTATGACTGCACGTGATTTTCCCACAGGGGGTTTATGTATCACTCATCATGAATCCTTAAAGTCACTAAAATTGTCCAGTGAATGAGTTACTTATCAGTGAATAGAACTTCATGTTTAACCTCCTGGTTAATTTGTAATGAGGCAACGTGAACAGAAAATGGACCAGAACTAACTGCCTGCATAAGGAAGCTGAAGAAACTGATTTGAAGGATAAACACCCCTGATGAGCTGTAGGAGTTGCCTTGTTCTTGAGCCCAGGCTCAAATGTTCCTCTGGTGTCTTGTACATCACAGTCTGATACTAGACATCTTCACGGGTTCCTAGAACCCAGAACCCAAGCACGGGTCTGGGGGATCCAAGCAAACTCTCCATCAGTATAATCCCGAGCAGTCTTCCTCCTCATGTCCTCCTCATCTGTTATCTGCTTCTTGTTTCCATCCTCTCCCTCCCTCGTCAGGCGTGGTCCTTCCTGAGTCACCTCCCAGTGCTGGAGGTTGAGATGAGTGTGAAGGGCTGGTGGGAGCAGAGTCAGGAGCAAACGGAGCGTCGAGTGCCTGCAGCAGGAGCAAACCTGAGGGAGGAGAGCAGTTGGCTGAAGGTCCACGCTGACCAGGAGTACGTTCTGCAGGTGTCACTGAGACGCATCAACCTGGGCCAGCAGAGGGTCAGTATGTCCATATCAGCACTCCACTCTCTATCCACTCACTGTATCATTATAAACTCTGCTAACATGATACAACTGGGTGAAATAGGTATTTATTTAAATATACTGTATGTATCTGCATATCCTGTTTACACACATAGGATGACAAAAACATCCATGTTTACCTCAGAGAATTTGAATGGCTTAACCCTCGCAGTTACCCTACAGCTGCAGTGATGAATGATTTATATTAAGAACAGATGTAAAGTGAAAGGGGTTACTGGTAGTGACGAACCCACTGTAGATTATCACCCACCTGCAGTTCACTTCAGAGGTTATCTGGCTTCGCTGAGCCAAACACTGGCCATCATGGATAACCTGTACTATGAAGCTGGTCATCAACTGGTTCAGTTAACTCTGGGTTTTCCTATCATCAAAACCATCACCATCAATAAAGTATTTAATATGATATGATAAGAAATGCTGATAAATAAGGTAAATTTGTTTGTAGCGACAGCGAGAAGTGAAACTCAACAAGGTGAAACCCAAATAAGAAAAAAACAAGGATACACTAGAAATAAGTCCAGGAATATTATTAAGTTTGTTACTGAGTGAGTATTTGTGTTTTTTTGTTTAATGATGAACACACTATTATGAACATGTCATGCAAATAAAAATCAGATAGAAGTAATTCATGTCAGATGAGGTCAATACGACTGACCAGTTATCATCACAGAGTCTCCTCATGTTATTCTGAGTTGCAGTGATGAAGAGGAGAGTAAAAGCTTCATCACTGTCAGGAATCCTGTCAGATTAAAGAATCTTTAAATTAAGATGAAGCTATACTACGTATTATGTAGATGATGAACTACTGATTGGTCAGTAGTTGGACTGTTGACAGGTTATGATGTGATCCTCTGAAGTACCTGCTCCAGAACAGTTTAGGAGTTCAGCATCAGTTACCATGGTGATTTACCCAGTAAGAAGTGAGCCACCATCATAGGACTGACAACCAAGGGTCAAACCTGAAGTTTAACCCTGATTTAAACTTAATCCTGCTTCATAATAAGGCCTCAGCTCTTTGGAGCTGTTTAGCATCTTTTAGCTCATCAACCTGGTTTCCAGCAGCAGTTGAACACTCTAAAAACCCACTGTACACCACCTGCTGAACACCAAGAGCAGATAAAGTTAGCAGCTAGCAGCTGAACATAGCGTTTAGCAGCTAAGGTGTTTCTCTCAGGAGTTGGTGGAGATCAAAACTGAGCTAAAAGGAGAGTGAATATTGGATCCGATTTGGCACCAAATCAGGTTGCTTTGCATGTTGGCTGCAGATGCAGCCATAACGTCTGTGAAAATATCTCTAGTCTGAACTACCCCTTTCAAACTTAAACAGAGCTGCAGCTTGGTGCTGGGAATTTCTCTGTCAGGGATTATCTTATCTTAGATCTGCACTGTGGAAAGATCATGTAGAGATCACTCAGCTGAGATGTCATAATCAAATAAACCTGATATAGTGAGTGTGTGAACCTCTGTATCACAACTGGACTGAACAGTGTGTCTGCTGTTTCAGAGGAAGCAGGACATTAAGGCCCAGGCTCCCAGGTTTCCCAAGGTGAAGGATGAAGGCTGGTTCCTGGTCCTGGGGGAGGTGGATCGCAGGGAGCTGCTGGCTGTCAAACGGGTTGGATATGTCCGCAACCACACGGCTGTGTCTGTGGCCTTCTACACCCCGGAGAAGACCGGAAAGTAAGAAGCTGTACTAAAAGGAGATTTAGACCAGACATAAACACAAGCTTTCCTCGGACACTCCACACACAGTAACTGAGAGGAAACACCTCAGTGGACAGTGAAACACCCCCAGTCAAGTCAGACTGCTTCAGCTGCATCATTAGCCTCACCCACACTTCAGCTTAGTAGCACTGTCTCATTTATTGAACAGTTCATGACAAGGCTGCAGGTTGTGGCACGGACCCTACGAGTCACACTACTCATGAACTGTTCCTGACTTTTGAAAGATGTAAAGCTGTTTGACATAAAAGAAAGTCAATTTGATTAATTCACAGGGAAAAGCAACAACTCTGAATTACATCATAAATCATTCACGAAGTCATTTCATCAGAATATAAAAGATTCTTCCTGCTAGTTTTACTTTTTTTGAATGTTCAGCTTCATTAAGATGGAAACCAGACTGTGAGAAGTGACCAAATCCCATGAAAAGATAAAAACCATCTACTACTGTACTCAGTCAGTTCCAAAGCATGGCATCTTCAAAACAGCTAAGGTCACAGGTCACTGTAGTTTCTAACAAATGTTAGTCAAACCGAGGAAACAGTGCATTTGTTGGGGACTATTTTCAGTGGCGGATTAATCCACATTTCTAGTGAAGTCTAGTGTGGGGATGGTGTATGTGAGACTGAGACAAACCAAACTGCAGTGTGTGTTCATGGTGATGAAGGAACATGTCACCCAGTGTGATGGCATACAGGCATAATACTTTTTGGTAGGATACATAAATTGTTGGTTTAGGTCTGCACATGATGACAATAAGAAAAATACAGGATGTGACCTGGACTTAAACTTTAACCAAACAAAAAGAAAGAACATTTTATCTTTGGAAGAAGCTAAAAATGTTTTTTGAAAAATCCTGGAACCCAACAGAAACTCCAGAGTGCTGCCAGAATATATCCATATATATATAACAGCAACAAAGTTTGCCATAAACATTGATGACTCCAGCTAAATGGACTCATACAGCACAGTGTAGCATTAGCAGTGTGTGGATTGAAGTGTGTTTGTAATCTTACAGCTCCAGTAAATATCCACTGTGTGTTCTAATCTTTGGTCCATGTGACGCCTGCTCTCAGGTGTATCTACACACTGTACCTGATGAGTGACAGCTACCTGGGTCTGGACCAGCAGTACGACGTCCACCTGAATGTAACACCTGCCAGCATCGCTGCCCAGGTCAATACAGAGGTGACTGACATGACCCTCAGCTGAGAAACAGAGACAGAAGACTCATCATCATCATCATCAGCAGCAGCAGCAGAACAGTTTCAAGAATCCACAGATGAGTGAGATGAATCTGAAACATGGTGACTGTGGTGAAGGAGCAATCTGGAATTTACTATTTTGCTTTACCTATTCTGTATCAGCTTTCCTTATCGACTTCTGTTTAATCATTTCTAATCAGCAGTGACCTTCAGCTCTTACTTCAAACATGTGTTTTGTGACAGCATTGCATTCAGTCTATTAAGGCGTCTGTTGCAGAAAAAGGGTCAATTTGTGCCTTTAGGTTCTCAGATTATTTAGCATCAGTAAAAACAAAAAACATATTTTGAGTTTATGGATTTCACTTAATTTAACAGTGAATTGTGTCAAGTAACAAACTGCTGCTGCACTGCTCCCTGTTTCACTTCTGGCCACACCTCAGTCAGTGAAGTATCAGCAGGTGACAAGTGATGCAAAATACCTTTGATAACAATTGCTATGGTCCACTTGTCTCTCTTTCAAAGTCTGTTTACCTTGACCAAATATGTTAAAACAAGAATCAACCATCCCACAAGTAATAAAGTTCTCTTCAGTTTCTGAGAATCTTCTGCAAACTGGTCTTTTGTCTTTTGTCTTCACTTGTCATCTGACCGCATCCTAGCTGTTCACACCCTGGCTGCATCACTCTGCCTCCCGCTTCAAGAATTCTGGCTCTGCAATGTCAACATGATGAATCCTATAAATTGAAATAACAGCACACACTTGCAGACACACCAAAACTGACTGCAGTAGTTAAGAAAGGAAGAAACCCCACCTACTATTACTCCTCCACCTTCACACCCACCCAACTGTTCTGTTTCAGACCCTGTTAGACAATTTCCTTTGAAGCATGCTGACACCTTAAGGTTGCAGATTGTCTGAATGATGTTGTGTTGAATCGTGGGTAGGTTTTTCTACTTTCAGGAGAAAGTTCTGCTTCCAATCCTCCAGAGACCACACTCTCACAAGCCACATCCACTGAAGGGGGCAGCCCTGACACGGGACACAGCTGATACCAGTGGAACATTCACTTCCATTTTGTATGCCACTGTAGTTTGTCTGGGAAAACTGAGCTCCACAACATTTTTTCAAAAAATCAATTCCAGTCAAGATACATGACAGAGGCAGCTGCAGAGTAAACAAGTCACTTGTTTCCCTTTCATAGACTGAGGAGAGGACAACTGCTTAGCATCCCACAAAGGCTAAATATCGTTCTGACACAAAATACACAAGTTGGACACATAATGGATAAATGTTCACTGTAGTGTTTTCACTCAGTGCATTCAGATCATGAATCATGAAACCGTTTGTTAGCCTATACTACCACTCACATTTTTATAAGAATCTAGACTTAAATGTTGCTGGACATTGTGTGGTGAACGTGTAGAGAGTATTGAACAGGATGCAGGTTTCAGCTAGAAACAATAACACAACAGAAATCATCTGCCCTGTGTGACTTGGTGTTGACCTGCTGTTCACCTAAGCAGACAGGATAACTAATCCAGACATGCTATGAGTAAAAGATTTTAAAGATGTTTCTTTAAAGACAGAAACAGAAATAAAACTAACCAAATCACCATGGAAACAAACCCCTCCTCCCGGGTGTTCTCTGTATGACAACATCTCACCACAAGCCATGTCCCATTGGTTGCTTTAGTGTTGAGGCTGAGGTTATGCTTAAGTGCTTGAGGGGACGTGTTGTCCTTGTGACACAATATCTGAGCAATGTGTGTGGTGTATTGAAAAAAAATGTAAATCTTAGTAGAGACACAGATTCAAAGATGAAATACAGCGTACAGGGGAAAGCTGACAGAGTTGAATTAACCTGCTGAAGTTTTCAGTGAAGTGTTTCGCCAAATAAATCTCCTTCTTCTCCCTGGAAGTGTCCTCGGCTAAAAAACTTGAAATCAGACACTTGTGATGAGTTTGTAAAGAAAGGGATAAAAGAAACATGAGGCTGCAAAAACAAACTTCCTGAACCTGAAACATCTTTATGAGAACACAAATGTTCAGAAATGTGTATCAGTGATTTCATTTACTGCTAGGAAATCCTTCGAGTGTGTTGATCAGCCTCTGAGTAAAAGCATCATTTCACTTGAGCTGATATTTCGGCTCAGCTCAGTCGTTTGGCTGCTGTTGGCTGACTCTCCTGTCTGCCTGTGTGATTTTCAGACTCATCACCTGGACTTACCTCTTCTGGTCACTGCATTAGCCTGAGGAGCTAACAATTAGTAATAAATGAAAGAAAACAAAAATGTAGCCTCAGGTTAGGTTTGGTTTAGGTCTGGGTCTCAGTCAAATCAGTTATCATCACAGCACAACTGTGGAGTACAACAACCAGTTCTGGATTACACAGTGTCTTGGTTGTAAAGGTCAGTGCCAATAGATGACCACGTACAGTACCTCTGCTGCCCTCGCTAAACTGCCAAGGATTGAACAGTTTGCTAACGAACCTCAGCACCAGACTGATGAACCCTCTGTCCAGCTACTCCAAATCTATGCTAGAAATGTAAACATGTTACATAGGTACAGGCCAGCAAGTGGAGTGGTTTGGCACAAAGCCTTGATGCCAGAGCAGATCCTGAACCTGTTTTTTTCTGGCCACTTGGGAGCAGAAGAAACAACTTATGATCACAACACATTGAATTCATCACCTTTCAATTTAATATGATCAACAGTAGCTTGTTTACACATTTAGAAGTAACAGAGCAATATCATGTATTTGGAGACATGTTGACAACCACTTTATACAAATAAATCCAATATTCACATACTTGTTATTTTTGGTGTCTACTAACTCCTGAAGGAAATATCTGGCTCTGAAGCTGCTAAATGTTCCACTACATTCACCAGCCAGTCTCTAACTGTGACTGCCTCCGGTTTCTAGTGCAGAGCAGGAAGTGTACAGAGGCTCCTAAGAGCTTCTCTGCTGAAAAACAGCTGCCTGCTGTGGCAGAAAAAACATGATGGGCTGGACAGCTAAACAGTGAGCTGAAGGCAGGGGGGGCATATACGGGTGACAAGTCTCTGTAGGTTTATTAGTATGAGAACACTGTCACATTGTTTCTGCATTGGCATTTGTTACGTAAACAAATATATTCTCCTTCAAATCTTTTTTCCATGCCTACAGGAAGAAGCTCTTGTTTACAAACGGATTGTATAGTAAAGTCAAATTCCCCCTGGCTTCTTAATGCTGAAAAGTTATGTCTTTTAAGGTAGATAGAGGGGGAAGCTCTGAACTGTTGCATTGCCTGGACATAATAAAACTTCAAAACTGAACATATTTAAAGAAGATCTGCTGAGTACATATACAGATTTACAGGGGCTCACATGCTAGCCATTTGTAAGTTTTTCTCTTGCCGAGAGCTTCTTCCATAGTTGCATTTACAATACAAGAGGTTATAATACTTTCTCTGAGTAGTGCTACTTCTTCAGGGCACACTGGATGCTGGATGCTGACTCAGTATCAGAAAGGGACAAGACACTCTGACCAGACCAGAGCTTGCTTGTTAGCATGTTTTTGTTTTGTGCCATTGCTTCACTGTAGAGCTGTGTAGAGCACATTGGTTTACCCAGTCCCTACATACCCGCTTTTACTCTCTCTCTCTCTCACATTGACAGCAGACCCGTTTGTCAGTGAGACCGGCCATTGGAAGCACAGGGAGAAATTCAACCACATCTTCGGGCTGGTGGAGCTTCAGAAACGTCCATATATTTCTTACCATCCCTGTCTGTCTCTTTACTGGCCCTCTCTGTGTGCCTGTCATTAGGGGTGCTCAGTGGGTTCTTCCCTCTGAGGAGAGGGTGTCACGTGATGTGCAGTTACGATCATTTCTAAATCGCTTGTCTTTTTATTACTTATTCGACAAATTACGTTGTTTAGAAGAAGATTTTTAATCACTTTCACAGCACCAACCACACACACAGTGGTGCTGGACAAACAGTCCAGCGGTGTTTATGGATACCATACGACTGAAATACTATCCAACCCCTCAATAAGCCTGGGATTTTTTCATTACTTCACTACTTTTGTACGTCTGGGTCCTTACCCCTGTCTTCTTGGCTTCAGCTGTAACACTTGTTTAAAATTTGGAGAAACGTTGAAAAAAAAAACAAGCCTTAAGTCATAGACAGAATGCAAACTTAAGTCTCCAGTCAAACGGCTGTCCACTTCATCACCCTGACCTCCACACCCTTACATCTACATCACAGCACAGAGGCCGTCTTACTTCCTGTAGAGGCCTTTTGTGCAGCAGACATTTTGACTTGTCACAGGAGGAAAAGCACAGACGTTACTCATAACATTAACAATGGCTCTGTTCTTTTCAAGTGTCCCAGTAAGCCATGGCACTGTGACAGTCAGGCAGCATGCACAGTTCCAAGACCCTGAAACTGAAGCAGCTAAATGGAATTCAGCCATCGTTAATTTCAGTATGTACATGACAGGCATTGCTCACTGTCAATAAAAGTCACAGTGAAGTACTCCCAGCCTGCAGATGCTAAGTTTGATTTTCACTTGATTGTGTACACCTTTGCTTGTAATACTTTGGGATAAGCTCAAATGCAGAATCTGTATCTCCAAGAAATACAGAGTATGGAACAAAGTTGATCATTGAACTTAAATCAAAATTTTAAAAGATGTTATCAAGAAGCTGACAGTCCAACAGAACCCAGCTGTTATTTATTTATATACATATTGGATTTTTCAAATGTGTTAAATTTGATAGTTTTAACTCAAAATGTTACATTATAATAAAGAGATGTATTATTCTTCACATACATGTGTGGAGAGAGGTTTGAAAACAGTATGTAAACCATGATATTGGAAGATAACATTAACAACAAAACATAATTGAGAAGAAAACATTAATAAATTGTGAAATTACTTATTTATTTATTTATCTTTCATTAATTCCCAGAAAACATTCAAATTCAGTATTTTTTGGTAGTTAGTCAGACATTTCTTTAGTGCCTAGATTTGTGCTGTTGGAGGAGATGATATTATTTCATAGAATATTTAATACATCAGAACTTCTAAAATTCTGTCCGTCAGCAGCAGATATGAACACATATGAACATGATGCAAACAGATCTGAAACGACCTGGCTTCTAAACTCTGCTTATAGAAACTGACTGGATCTGACCCACTGAGCAATACATTTTTCAGGGCTAGTCCCCCAGTGTCTCCCACTCTGTGCAGTTTGCTCAGTCTGTCAGCAATGAAATAATGGAGCTCTGTGTGGCCCCAGATTTGTTGTGTGGTAATTTCATTGAACAGAAAGTAAAATAGGAATCTGCAACATATAAGCAGAAAACTGGAGAAACCGCAGGCTTATGGGCTTATGTCAGTTGTTGTGTTTTATTGGTGCATATATCCAAATCAATTCTCAATTAAATTAGCACAGTCTTGCCTGTTAGGTAACCCAGTCCTGGTATACATACAGTAAACACCCATCAGTCTAATACTAACTAATAATATTAGTATAATAATATATAACAATAACAATTGTTTCTGTTACACTGTTTAAGAAAATCCAAATATGATGTCAGATGGGAAACTTTCCATCTAATATTTTTTTTACATCAAAAATAATTTTAGGCTTCATGGCTTCAAGTCAGTTTTGCATCTGAGAAACACATTGAGATTTCTTGTGTGTGTTGAACCTTTTATTAAGAAATTTGTTTTTGTGTCTCTATAATATAGAGAAAATAAAAATGAAGCCCTGATCTTTTCACAGTTCAATCAGCTGTCGCACCTGGGCTGAGTCCGGCCTGATGACTTTTTTAGATCGTCACACCCACATTTTCCACAGAACAGTCTGATTTACAGAAAATCTGCAGTCGAAGAGAAGGTTAAAGCAGCGTCTGCATCATCCCGGGTGATTTTCTCACCGCAGGCTGGAGCCCGTTACCGACTACAGCGGGAGAGAGAGTCATGGTCGTGTGTGCCCGCTTTACCATCGTCGTCCCGTCCGGTGTAGCCTAGATATAAAGCTTCTTTGCAATAGTATGAAACCCAGTTAACACTTAAAATAATCTGATGAATTCTGAAGACCCCGGGAATTCTAATGCATCCAGAAATCATGAGTTCTTGCTCACACTAACAGTCGACTTCGAAAAAGATTTGGAAATCATGAAGACAAGGTTGAATCAGCCGCAACAACACAGAACAAATCTTCGTCTTTGTTGAAGGGAAGTGATGATGTGAGGTGACAGGCAGGTACACACACGTAGCCTTCCTGTTGGCCCGTGTTGTTTTCAAAGTGCTGCTACTGATTCATCAGGAAACATTAGTCCTGTATGTGGGACACAGGAAATATTTTAGATATATATATATATGTGTGTGTGTGTGTGTGTGTATGTATATATACTGGGGAAAAAGGTAGAAATGTTACCAAATCGTGAGTGGACCGTGCGTGCTGATTCACCCTGTGTTCCTATTTTCCAGTGAGAGACTGAACTGATTAAGGTGATCACTTCTAAATATTTGACTTCTCATTTTGATCACATTTAAAACCAGTTTCAGTTTACATTTTGCGTGCAGGGGACGAAGGCTACATAAACCTATGGGTCACGGAGATGAGAGCCATCATAAATAAAACATCACCAGCACTAGAGCTGAGCAAAGCCTGTGAGGCCTCAGTCTCCGCAGGGACACAGTTTAGGCTTCGCATATCCGCCAAACACCACCAGCAGTCCGGCAGACATCCCCACATTATAGATCATTCCTCCACTTTATTAAGGATAATTGTTCGAGTCTGTTTGGAAAATCAAATGTATGAACCAAATTACATACAAATAAAAAAAACTATTTTTTTATCTGCTTCCCTCAGTTACCAAGTGTAACTCCATATTTTTCTGGATGTGGCCTGCAGAAATAACAATTTTAAAAATTACGAAAATTGAAACTAGGCCTATATTCAGTTTCGTAAAGGCCAATATTGTGCCGAATGGAAGAGAAACTCCAACAGACTGCTAAACTGCTTCAAATAATCTTTACTACACGTGTTTGTGTTGATAGAGAATATTTTTTTAAACTGACAGGTTTTTGAAGCCGCTCTGCAGATCATTTTCTGGAACAGAGGCCTGGGCCAGAGGTGAACTTTCACACCAGCCAATCCCCGTTCCTCATGGAGCGCGTCATTATAAAGAGTGACCAATAGTTGTGTGAACAGGGCATCCAGTCGTCCAATAGAAGCAAAGTTGTCTGCAGTGGGCGGGTCTTCGAGCCTCCACCACTGAGGAGACTCTGGATGCGCTGTTATCCATAAAATCACTTAGGATGGAAGAAATGCCAACGTCGGGGATTTCGGAGATTATGCTTGGACACTTTCAAGCCCGAAAGGCGCCACATTAACAAACTGTGGGTTGTATCTGCGCCGAGGTAAGCGAACAAGCACATGTAAATCTGTGACTTTAAAATGCAGCCTCCACATTTTAGAGAAAGATTCAAACAAGTGTCCTTATTAGTTTTACGTTAGCTAGCCCCTCAGTGTGCTGTTTCACAGGCAGATCACACACGAGTGGCTGTCACTAAAGGTAAAGGTCTTTCACCCTGTGTCTCCAGTGGTTCCACAGTCGCCTTTAACAGAAGGTAAAATGGCTCAGAGTGTGTGGTGAGCCCCCCAGTGGGCTGACCGAAACGCCACTTTAATCCTCAGAAATCCAGGAATTAGCCGCGTCCCGCTTGTCGCCAACCAGAGAAACACCTGGAGATATGGGACTGCGGCCGGCCGCCGGCAGCTGTGGGCTTTAGGCCGAGCGGAGGGAAAAGCGCAGTTCCACGCGTGGAGACGTGAAAACGCGATGAGACACCTGGACACCGACTGTGCGCAGCCGGACTGAGAGTGGAGAAGTTAGAAGTGAAACAGAGAAGACAACATGAAGGAGAAATCGAAAAATGCAGCCCGGACTCGACGGGAAAAGGAGAACAGTGAGTTTTATGAACTGGCCAAGCTGCTGCCGCTGCCCTCCGCCATCACCTCGCAGCTGGACAAAGCCTCGATCATCCGGCTGACCACCAGCTACCTGAAGATGAGAGTCGTCTTTCCCGAGGGTAAGAGAGTTGCATCTGAATTTTGAAACTGCAACTGTGAATGAATGAATGAATGAATGACCCCCCCCAAAAAAAAAAAATTGTGTGTACTTGTATATACTTTATATATATGTATATGTATGTGTGTGTGTGTATATATATATATATAATATATATATAGGCCTATATATATTTAGGCTAGACACACACACACACACACATATATATATGCGCGCCTATACTATAGCGCTGTGGTTATTATTGTCAATATTAGGCCAATATTTCCTATTTAATTAGAAATATTATTTAATGACTTAATTTCCATAGGCTATATACATATATATGAATGTGGTGTGTGTGTGTGATTTTTTTATTTTATTTTCACGTAAGCCAATTAGCCTACTTCAGATAATGTTTTGTTTGAAATTATTTGAGGGTTACTCTCAAGAAAATGTCGAGGTGGCGAAAAAATGAAGTAAATGTTCATTTGAATGATGGATTTTTAGTGCGTGTAGTTCAGTGTATTAATTTCTCCTGCTGTTTAGGCTCCTATTAAAATATTTCTCCCTGCAGTTCAGTAAAATAGGCCTTTGTCACATCGCATTACGGTGACAATTAAATAGTGTATTATGTAGTAGGTTATATAGGCCAATATCAGTCTAAGGATAGATAGATAGATAGATAGATAGATAGATGATTAGTTAAAGTTGTGTTTGAGTGGAATGAATTCCTCCCTGAGCGGATCAAGTCAGCAGCACAGTCTCTTGTGTCCCTCTGTGCCGCGGCCCGTGTCCCCAGCCTGCAGTGATGTGGTTTCTCTGCGGGCCCCTGGCGGCCCCTGCCAGCAGATTATCTGTGATGAGGCTCCATCCTGCGTGACTGCTGCGGAGCCGCGGATATTAGTATGATCTGTGCATGTGATCCCTCAAAATATGGAGCTCCTTGTCAGAGCAAAGCAGGCTGTAGGGAAAGTGGAATGACCAAGAACATTACGGGGAAATACATGAAACGTGGAGCCCTATACTGTGAGGGCCGGGCAGCTGCATCCAGTTATAACTTATTAGCTCATATGAATCATTTACATCACTGGATTCTCATACTTCAAAATAAGATGCTTTGCAGCACAGTGTTTAGCGTGCAGGGTTAATAATTCTTGCTGCAGGCTGTTTTAACAGTGATGAGACGCGTCATTATCATGTCAGAGCTTTGAGTATTTATAACCTAACACTGCTTGTTCTTTGTTCAAATAAATGAGCTCGACCCTTGATCTAAATGTAATATTCATTCATGAAGCGCACACTGCAGAATATATGGCGGCCATATATCACCGTCCGTCCGTGTACATTATTCTTGAAAAATTAAAATGAAAAAAATGTTTCAGCCAAATATAAATATTATTGCATGTGGCTACTGCACGACACACGTTCCAGTCAGTCAGCTGGAAATCCACTTCCGTGGTGCTATCCGTGGATCCCAAAACACGAGAGCAATAATGAAATAGGCCACATATATATATCATATATACATGTTGAATAAAGCTCTGCAGAAAGCAAGATGCGGGCAGAGTGAAAGTAACAGGAGTATTTCATGATCAGGTTCATTTGTTGTGATGAAGAAGCTGCGGACACAGACGCCTCAGCCGCGCGTGTGTGAGCGAGTGTGTGTGTGTGTGTGTGTGTAGGGGGAAGGTGTGTGTGGGGGTATTCGACAGGGTCAACGGACGGACGGACTTTGACATCAGCGTGTTTCCCTCCCGGGTGAAAGGACACGGCATCTCACACCACAAATATCTCGCTACATTTTCTCCACCGCGGCCTGAGCACTTTAAATTGAGAGGAAGGATAAAATCACTGTGTGTGTGTGTGTGTGTATATATATATACACACACACACACACACACACACATATATCATGTTTAGTGTGTATTTGCTAAATTAGAAAAATTTAATAATATTTCTATCTCGTTTATCACGACAAATATAATTATTAACCAAAATCTTATTATCGTTTATTTATTAATTGCAATATTTTAAAAAATCACAAACAAAAAGTCATAAGAAAGTAAAAGCAAAAGGATCAAGATAAGTGTGAAATGTTATTGAGCAATAAATAAATAAAATAATAATTTAAAAAAAGAATTACAAAAAACCTCAAAGTTCACTTCCAGGCTTTCCCCCCAGCTCTCAGCAGCTTCTGGTGCTGTATTGCTGAGACCGTCTGATATTATGGTGCCGATTTCTTTCCTAGAAATATGCAGCGTTTCGTTGTTCAAGACCGTAGTTGTAAATGAGATGAGGCCTTTTACTCATGTTGGAATAACTCTACTGTAGATCACTGTTCCACATGTTGTTGCTCTGCTCTGATTGAAACGTCAAAAATCAATGATCGGTTCACTATATTCATTCATTTATTTGTCTGTTCATTAAGTCACTTAAACATGTCTTCTAATGGATTTCTTGCGTCTGTTGAAGTTTTTAATGAAAACAACAACAGCACCCCGACGCGTCCTAAAGCATCACAGGACACACACTTATAGGCCTGTTTGTTTCTTCTTTCACTGTGAAACACTGAACTCTTCCACCTCCTGAAGCCGCTCAGTCCCGCACATGAAGGAAAATGGGACTGCTGGTGGAACTGCTCATGTCCACGCTGTGGAAATAATGCGGCAGACACGAGGTTTTTGTTAAAGGTTAATAAGCGAGAAAGGTTGAAAATCACTGCTCTTCTGATGTAAACTCATCATAGCAATCAAAGCGGGAGTAGGCTTGTTGTTAAAAGAGTCTCACATCCTGTCTAAAATATAACGAGATGATGAAAATAATTCATCAATAACATATTGTGTTTAAATAATAAATCAATTAACTGGATGAAAATAAAATAATATGCTTGGGAGCTTAGATTCACTTTGTGTCTTCAAAGTCCTACACTTTGACCCCCCTAATTCTTCTTCTTCTTCTTTTATTATTATTATTATTATCATCATCATCATCATCATCATTATAACATGCTGTTGTTGTTATTATAGTGGGCCTTCAGGACCTCTGTGGTAACAAACTGAAGCGTGTGTGAGCTGCAGCAGCGTGAATAGACGCCTCTGTCAGAAACTGATCACAACACAACAGGATGAGTAAAGAGCCGTTAACGGGGAGAGGCCCCGGCTCCCTGTGCGGAGCCCACTCGCAAACATTTAGCAGTTTCCAGCCTCAGTCGAGCGCACTGAAGGATTTCAGTGCCTTATATCTCCATTGATTTAACTTGACTATGACATGGAAGCCGGGGGAGGGAGACTTTGGCTCAGGTGTTGGAGCAGGTTTAGCCGCTGGCTCCTGCGTCGCCGGTTCGAACCCCGGCCGGGCCAGGAGGGGGGTCCGGTGCAAAACCTGTCAAAAGAAAGATGCTTCGTTGTGGCGACCCCTCAAGCGCGCAGCCGACAAACAACAACAGTAAGAAATGTGAGCCAGTATTTTATTGAATCATTTGGGGGGGTAAGTTGAGTGTGTGTGTGTGTGTGTATGTGTATGTGTGTGTGTGTGTGTGTCTCTTAATGCAAATGTGAAGTCCATATTCGCTCCATATGAAGCAGGGAGGCGGCGGGGCGCTGTAATCCCTGCATGCGGCCTGTTTATTCAGCAGAGCGGGATTTGCATTTCAATAGGGGGCTGCTGCTCAGACACCTATTTGCTCTGTTGGCTGCGCTACTGTGCTTCACACCATTGGACGTGTTGTTTTTACTACTGTTGTGACCGCTTTAAGAAAATATTTTCACGCTACGATACTTGCAATGATCCGGTTCGAAGTCCGGTCCAAGTCTATTTTTAGGTCTGGTGCAACCTATTTTTAGAGCTGTGGGCTGCAGACCACAGGCCCAACACAGTGCAGGACTTGGTTTGTTTCAGACTTATGATGGTCAGTGCTGCAGTTTAAGGAGCCTGAAATACTGTGTGTGTGTGTGTGTGTGTGTGTGTGTGTGTGTGTGTGTGTGTTTGTGTGTGTGTGTGCAGTCTTAGAACGGAAAGCCTATTCAGAAACTGTGTACTGAAGGATGAAGAAGTAAAACAGCCCAAATTAGACTCTATTAGTCTGTAAAACCAGCTTATGGGACATAGATATTATTTCTCTCCACATTTACTGTAATTAAACCCTCAGTTGTAGCGATAATGTATAGAACACAATAAAATCATGTAGACTGCCATTATCAATCTATGATGAGCTGCTGTTATTAATAGCAGGCAGTCAGTAAACAGGCTGAACTGTACAATGAGACCCTCTCTTGGTTAACAAGGTTTTCAAACATATTGTTTATCTTCTGCTTTCCCTGTAAAAGAATACATTGCGTTTATTCTAATTATATTGTTTCCTCTGTGTTTGTGATTTGTTTACAGGCCTTGGGGAGTCCTGGGGTCACGTGAGTCGTAGCAGTTCTCTGGATGGAGTCAGCCAGGAATTAGGCTCCCATCTATTACAGGTACTTACTGCTGTGGTTTTGTGGTATTCGCACACAAGCAACAGCAAAAAAGGAAAAAAAAAATTGCGTCTGACTGAGATGCTACAAGTTGACATAAAAGATCCTACAATGTTCATTAGAATGACATAAAGAATTCACCCTAACAAGATATTTTTAGTTGTATTGTTTTTTTTATTCAGCCTTAGGTAGACTGTGTTTGTGTGGTTTAGTGGCTGCTGCCATCTGCCTCCTGCTGCCTTCATTTTTGTGAAGAGTGAAATGAGCTGAACACATTCCTGGTCACGCACAGAGCCAGTCTATCCTGCAGCCCCTCTCACATCAGCGATAACATTAGGGAGCAGGGCTGCAGGCAGGCCAAACAGGGCTACACACACAGGCCAGCCACAAAGAAGCACAGGTTGGCTAGTGCTACTCAGACCCACATGAAGGCCTCAAATGTTGCACCTTTATTCCTCTTTGCTGGTCTGTATAAAGGGTACAAACATGGACTTGGTGGAGGGTATGCCGGCAGCAGAGGAAGTCACAAAGCCAGATCGATGTATGTGTAAAAGGGAGAACCGGCAATGGCGGGAAAGGACGCCTCTGATTCCTGTTGCTGTCTGGCATCACACAGTGGGGCTGCATTATGTTGGCCTGTTTTGATTCAGTGTAAAGAAGCAAAGCTGGCATGATGAAGGTCTTCTTCAACAGAAATACAGAGAAGTCTCTGTCGGCTGTGAACAGGGCTATAGAGGCACAGAGAGCTACATGTTACCCAGTCAGGGCTGCAGGATTGTCAGAGTCACAGAGGCCCACAGGGCTACAAGCTGTCAGACAGGGCACCAGGCTGCTGAAATGGTTTCATAATGATAATCTAGCTCCACTGCTTCAACGGATATGCTGGTCAGGGGGACAAGTGGCTACATGCTAGCCAGAGAGGACCAGAGCTACAAGCTAGCAGCTGTGGACATTAGGTGCTTGATAGATGCACTTCTTCTTTAAGGTTGAGGTTACATGACATTGACTCTTCTGTCAGACGCTTTTATCCAAAGCGACTTACAAGTGAAGGACAATAGTAAATCTACAGTGCAGTGGGAAACCTTTGTGTAAGTGAGGGGTAGATCATTATTATCACTTATATTCATCATTATCAGTATAATTGGTATCAGCTAATTTTACAAAAACTACTAACAATATATTCTTCCACTCAGTTTCCAGTTCATTAGGGAGGCTACACACAGCTCAGCTGAATGCAGTCTAATTAACAACAGCCAGTAATAAATTCTACCTTCATGAAGGTGATAATGCTCCATTTCTTACTGATGAAAATGGAGAAATATTAGAAACACTTCCTTCTACAATGATTTACGTTTGAACGTCAGCACAGACTACAGCTTCTAAAATGACCATAAAGTTGAATCAACACCTCTCTGAGAGCTACAGCTAGAACTTATTACATGGCTTTTGTATTTGACTACTTTAGTTTGAGCTGGATGGACCTAGCAAACTGGGAACTGTCTAATGCACCTGCTCATTTAAAGCACATGCTACATGTCATTGTTGTTTGATTTTGTTACTTCCTGCCCTTCAAATCCTGATTTCATCAATGTTGTTACGGCAACCAGTGATAATATCTCCACAGTTTAATGACAAACACTATGGTGCTTTCATGTTGTCTGTGGAATGGACTCAAGACAATTGCAATGATTTCAGTGACAAGCAAAAGATTTTTTGCCTTTTGTCAGTATCTAACATAACAATTCTGTTCTTATAATTTCTTTCAGACATTAGACGGCTTCATTTTTGTGGTGGCTTCAGATGGGAAAATAATGTACATATCAGAAACAGCATCAGTCCACTTGGGTCTGTCGCAGGTTGGTTTGGAAAAACTAAACGTGACTGTCTCTGGTATGTTGTTCCTGACGCTTCACAGTTCTGAGGTGAATTCTCATTCCAACAGGTAGAGTTGACAGGAAACAGCATTTATGAATACATCCATCCAGCAGACCACGACGAAATGACCGCTGTCCTCACAGCACACCAGCCTTACCACTCACACTTTGTTCAAGGTAATCAGCAACCCGGACCTGTTATACTGTAGATGATATGGACTCATCCAAAAACTTAAATAACTTTTCTGTCATGTTTTTTTTTCTCTGCAGAATATGAGATGGAGCGCTCCTTCTTCCTGAGAATGAAATGTGTCCTTGCTAAAAGAAATGCTGGTCTCACCTGTGGAGGCTACAAGGTAGATCATAAACACCAACACACATCTTTACTTTATGTTTTTACTTTTTAACTGACGATTCAGAAGAATTAATAATGACTCGTCCTGGTTGATGTTAAATATCATGTAAATCTGGCCAGTATGATGTTGTCAGTAAGTGTTGCATGGACAAGGTTGACCAGGACCATGGAAACTATAGGAGATTAAGATGCTTCTTGACCATGGGAAATATAGTTGCCAAACAATTTAAACTCAAGGTCCACTCATTTGTTTGTTGGAGCTTTTGATTGTGTCACACAATCTTCAGCAGCAGATGGAGCTTTCACAGTTGTTGAACTGTAACTGCTCAAACTTTCCATTTCTTTGAGGAGCTCTGGTCCATGTTGCCTTAAAGACTGATCAGATTGTTTTGTCAGCTATAGCTGATATATTGTGTGGCCATATTGATTTTCCATTTTCCATATTTGCCATTTCCTGTTTTCAAAAAAATTAAATTACTTACACACTTCTGTCTTTCCCAAGTTCCCTTTTTTCTTAATCAGTGTGAAAATGTTTCAACCACAAATGGTCCAATGGTTGTCTCCAGCTGCTGTTGGTATGTCAAAGCCTGAAGAGTGGACATTTGGAGGATAAGTTAGCTTCACAGGGAAGCGAGTTATTAGCTGGGTACACATGCCTGTATGTTTGGTCTGAATTTGTTTCCTACCAGAGTGAATTTTAAATTTAAAAAATGAAAAATAGAAGAAAACACCAGAAATGAATTAATTATTAATAGCAGCAGATCAAACTCGTAGCCCAGTGATAAAACAATACAATGGGTGTGTGTTGCTTCAGGCAGACAGGACGTTCAGTTTGAGTGACAGTTATAGCATAATAATAATACAACTATTTTATCTTTCATCACAACAGTGTAAACAGAAATACTCTGCTCATGTTACACAGTCATTTATCAGGACTGTGCACTTGCCAACACAGCACCTCACTACATGACGATGCTTTGTGGTCCAACAGAAGTTGAGCCAGTTTCAACTAATTTGCTTGACAAGTCCATGTGTTCTTTTCACAGAGTGGTAAAGTTTGTCAGTTTGAAGCCTGAGGTAGAGTCCAGGTGTGATTATTCAAAAAACAGGCAAAGACAAGGAATGTATGGAATCAGATTGATATTCATGTGTCCATCTGTGAACTCTGGCTAGGTGATCCACTGTAGTGGCTACCTGAAGATCCGTCAGTACAGCCTGGACATGTCCCCGTTTGATGGCTGCTACCAGAACGTCGGGCTGGTGGCTGTTGGTCACTCACTGCCGCCCAGCGCTGTCACCGAGATCAAACTGCACAGCAATATGTTCATGTTCAGAGCCAGCCTGGACATGAAGCTCATCTTCCTGGACTCACGGTATGTCCTCTATGTCACAGCGCTCTGTGTTCCCCTGCATACAGTCCATATGTTTGCGTGTGGCTTTGTGTTTGAGAGTGTGTATTTGTAAATGCTGGGAAACCTAACGATTCCTGAGAATGTGTGTGTTGCTCAGGGTTGCAGAGCTGACAGGCTACGAGCCTCAGGATCTAATAGAGAAGACGCTCTATAATCATGTCCACAGCTGTGACTCCTTCCACCTGCGTTGTGCTCATCACTTGTGTGAGTTAGGTTTGTTTTACCTTCTTACAAATTCTCTACACACACACACGCACACACACACACACACACACACACACACACACGAACAAACAGTACAGATACTGTACATAAAGCTTTACTATGTTATATTATGTTTTTTTATGTTATTCCATAAATTTATTTATTTTAGTATTTGTATATTGAAAATACAATAAGATAAAATAAAATACCAATATTACCAATATTGCTCCAATATTAGCTCCTATACTTTGATGTGATCATATAAACTATTATAAACTGTTATTTGTTAGGATTTTTCTCAACAATAATCTTTTGCTGTTGTGTGTTTCTCCTCTTCTGTTCCCATAGTGCTGGTGAAGGGTCAGGTCACCACTAAGTATTACCGTTTCTTGGCCAAACAAGGCGGCTGGGTCTGGGTTCAGAGTTATGCAACCATTGTACACAACAGCCGCTCGTCCCGACCTCACTGCATCGTCAGCGTCAACTACGTTCTCACGTGAGTATCTGAGTCTGTCCCTGCACGCTGCTGCATTTACCTTTGTGATACGAGTCTACTGGGTTGTTATCTCGATGTGTTGGCGGTGAGCCATCATTGCTGTTACTGCACCTAATTTCCAGGAGATGACATGCTCATCAAGCAGCGTGATCAGGACTTTGTCATGTCTTTTCTTAGATCCAGTGACTGTAGGCTGCTTCAGATGTCAGCCATGGCAACTACTGCTGCTTTTACTGTGTGACAGAAATATCTGTATCAGGAGCTACTTGGTCAGAATCAATCATTTAGCTTTGTTTGTTTTTAGTTAAGCTGATGCAGTCATGTAGGGCTGGGCTATATATTGTATAGAATTAATTAGATTAATACACGTTTTGGTTTTTGCACAATGTTTAGAATGTCTACATCATTAAAATCAGAGTTTTTGTAGATGGACACTGCATTGAATTCAGTCTCTCCACACTGTCTGAGACTGTCCACACTGACTCCACATGTCTTTTGCTGTCTCCAGGCGACTAGCTGCTCTGGCTGCCCTGAAGGGAATTTAATAGTCACATCTACAGGAGGGACAGACTGAAAAAATACTCTGACCTCTTGAGTTTGAGTTTGTCGATGAGGCATTATCTTAAGAGGTGAGGTCACAGGACTCGAGCGATCAGTGTGCAGCTTCTACTTTGTTCAGTCTGTCCCTACCTGCTGGGTGGCTAATGCTAGTCAGCAGCTGTCTGCAGATATCAGGCTGAGGTCCTGTCAGGAAACACAAAGAGAGATGTAGAGATGTTGTGTAGATATTTTTGCTCTGTCTTTGCTGAAGCTGATAATTAGAGTAGACGTCTGTTCTCTGCTTAATTGAATCATCTGCTGGTGACAGTCCAGAGCTGTGTGGGATAACCTGTGTTTTCTGACTGCGCATAACAAAGACAGTCTTTCAGGTGCTGCACATGAGTTATTATTAATACTCAACTATCTTGTACATGCAGTCATAAAAAATATAACGTTTCAATCATGTTCTAGTATTCCCGCATTTTCAGGGAAAAACTGATTCAAGTTGTGAATTAACTCCAAGCCTAGAAAAAAAGTGTTCTCCTGTTAATTAAATGTTTTACAAACTACAGTATATTTGACTTGGTTCTAAAAAATGTCCAAATATATAAAAATGTCTGAAAATAGTACAAACATTGAAGCCACAATCCACCGTTCACAGTCCACAAACTAAACTTATCTGATCTCCATTCGCACATTTTTACCTTGATGCAACCAGTTGTGCATTGTGAAAGTCGTAAATTGATTCTAATAAGATTAACTAGTTTATGTACATATTTCACAATTTTGAGTTTGAACTCAGCAGATGAACACTAGATAAGAGATTGTTGAGCACACTCACTATACTCTTTGCAGGTAACCATCAGCATCTTGAATCTTCTCCATCACAACCTTTCACACAATTAAAGCATATCATTTTAGCTGTTTTCTAAGCTAGCCTTGTGTGTTAGCAACATTGCTAACAATAACAAACCTGGTGATTTTGTACATTTTGGTTATCGAAAAAAAAAAAATCACAAAAAAGCCCAAACTGATGTCAAGTCTTGTGCTTGTAACCAAAGCCTGATCCTGCTCACAGTGAACCACACTGTTGAGCTTGGTGACATGTTCTTTCATTAGCATGAACACACACATTGCACTCTACTTTGACTCAGTAGAGGACCAAATGTGTATTAATCCGCCACTGAAAACAGTCCCCAGCAAATCTGCAATTTCCTCCTCTAATAGTCATTCTAAAAGATTTTTATTTTCAGCGGGAACTGTTTTTCTCAGATTTGAGCACCACACACTGGTTAGAGAGGTCAGAACATGTTGACAGTCAGACTAACCAATTGTTGGTCTCGGTTTTTTATGGGATTAAATGGCGATAAGAAAATGGAGGAAGCAGCCGATGGACATCTATCAGATGGATGTCTGAAACATGTCCGGTGTGGACTGTACCTTAAGTGGTTCAGAGAACTGATGGATGGCTGGAAGATTATTGATGTAATGCTCACTACTGATCTTTCATGATTTATTCTGACAGACAGCAACTTGTGGACACAGTAATGTAAAGCTTGACCATTTAATCCAAAAAAATATAAAACCACTGAATCACTGTTGTATATTCATTATTAATAGAGGGAAGCAAAGCTGAACATTTATTTATATGGAAATGTTATGGATTACAACTTTATAGACTGGCAGCAGTATATACAGCCAGCAGGTGTCAGTCAGGTGGGTCTGGTGTGATATGACTGAAGTGTCTGGCAGGTCCAGGGCAGAGAAGGGCAGCTCAGATCTCTGTTGTGCTGTCATTCTCTGCTTTGATAAGATAATGAGTATTGATACTGGAGATTTACGCAAACAGTTCCTGTGAAGCAATTAACTGGAGGTTAATTGGAAATATGACACGTGTTTGTTGAAGCCTGGTTTGCAGAATCTGGCAATAAAGAAACTTTGTGAAGTCATATTCTGTTTTTTTAAGTCTTCGTTGTTGTTGGCTGAGTTAGAAACAAAGGAAATGATGAGTGATTATGATTCTGGTTTCTTTCAGGGAAACCAGAGCTTTCCTGCTTTTCCTGCCTTTGATGGTAGCAGACATTGCACCTCTATCACTGTATCTGCTGCCTTGTCCACCAGTTATGTCAGAATGTCTGAGCCCTTTGTTATTACGATTGCTAAGAGTGCTCATGTGTTGGTTGTTACCTGTGGTGGCCTCTCTGTGCTGCCGTCAGTCATCTGGTAGCTCTGCCTGAAGCTGGAGTCTCACTGGACCGAGGTCACACTGACAGTCTGACAGCGTTGGTTTGCCACTCCTGATTACAGGCTGCTATTTTTCACCCCCGTCCAATAAAATCAAGCTGTAATCATGGCAAAGACTCTACCTGCATGAGCTGCACTCTTATTGGTGAGTGAGGGCTTCCATTTCCTTGCCTGTTATCCCATTATTTTATTACAACTGATGTGCATATTTCACAGATGTACAAGTGAGCGCGTGAAGGAATACAGCCTATAAAACCCTCCACTAAGCAGCACGGCTGGCTGCATTCAAAGGCAGGGAGCAGCTTGACACACGTTTCCTCTACCTCCTACATCAAATCCATAACAGGTTTGTGTTTATGGCCTTTTAATTGATAGGCTGTAAACGTGATAAGTGTTTATGGGCTCCAGCTTGCTGTCAGGGGAACAAAGCCTTTTTTCCCTCCTCCCGCTCTCCTTTTTCTGCTTTTGTAAATCTTTCTGAGATGCTGTGTGGATTGTGCCACACAGTGATGGTGGAAATGAGGCTGTATGCTTCTTTTTGCATAATAAATGGGACAAAAGGCAGACAGAGGTAGGCAGGAGTCAGACTTTTGTGTCGTGTTGTTATCAGGAGCAGAGGTGGTTTTAGTGTGTATGGCCGTGGATAAGACAGGTGATATGGGCACTTCACCTGCATGTGAACTCCCACTGTGTGTTCAGCTCTGATAACCTCTGCGCTGTGGACCTGCCACTGCCACTACAACCTGACAGTGATTTAGCAATTCTTCAAGTAAAGGCATGTCTGCCGCAAAAGCATGTAACCACGTGTTTTATTTGTCTGACTCTCACAACAGTTATACTGTTTAATCAGTGCTGTTGCTATTCTTGCTGAGAATAAACTCCTCACTCTGCTGTATTGAGCACGCACTCCAGTGGTGAACACTGTGTCAGGGTGCCATACAAACACTGTCATGTATCTACACTCTGACGCATTTAGACAGCATAACAACGTATGTATACATGAGCAGAACAAGGACAGAACAGAGCTCTACTTGTTGCCTTTATATTAAAAGTTCTTGGAGACCTGGCTCCCAACCTGGGGGAAGAGGAGAAATCTGAAGAGTCGCAAGACAATTAACATGATAAGAGAGAGTTTGGCTCAAAGTTAGACTGATATATTTTACTTGAGACTTTACTTGAGAAAGAGAGGGGGGTTGCATGAAAACAAAGGTCCCATTGCCGGGTATCTGAGCAAGAACAATGCGTCCATGTGGCACGTGCCCCAGCCATGAGGCCGTTGTACCTAGCAGCAATCCATTTCCACACAGACCTTTCAGTGTCTGTGTGTTCACCAGGTCGCTGAAATCAATGAAGGTATTGACCCAAGTGTGTGTCTTGTCTGCCAACCATCTCTTTTATGTTCACATGGTGCCAGTAAGCTAGAGCTGAGACAAAAGTGGTGCTTAGACCATGATGGCGGGAGACAGTGGAACACGATGCTCCAACATCTCCTACAGGTGTTCAGCTGAGATCTGGTGACTGTAAATCAGGGTCTGAAACAGGCAGCACGTCCGAGCTATCAGCAGCTCAGCCCCTGTTTTAGAGCAGCTCAGCCAAAGGTTCAGAGAATATAGTCTGTGCAAACCATGGACACATACTTCAAACTTTAAGCAACACAGCTTCACTCAGTAAATCTACTCCAAATCCAACTAAATCAGATACCCAGAAAGACCCCCCCTCTTCAACACACATATGTTGTAGGCAACATGCAGTGATAGCAACTCTTCTGGATAAAAGAACAGTTATAAACTAAATGTTTTTTTAGCCCATTATTGTTGATAATTAGCTCCTTAAAGCTCCTGTTTGTTCTGTACCGTTGGACGTACTGACAGTTTGACTGAATCATGACTCTGATATTTGACATTGTTGTGAGTTTCAGATGTTTTTGATACAAATTGTGAGCTCTGAGTGTTGATATTTGATGACTTGTTGAATGATCTAATTCATCTGATTTGGTTTGGAGATCAGTTTGGTCTTCTGATATGTGAATAAATGTAACCTGTAATATAAGACACAAGGAGCTCTCAGAGGAACGAAGGCTGGAGGCCCCTGCCGTAAAGGCAACAGCATATGAGTCATATAATTTACAGACTCATCAGACCATCCAGTGACTTCTGCCACCTGTTGTTCTAACACTCATGGATTCCTCCTGATTCGTGCTAACAAAATGCACTTTAATTAATGTTGACATTGTGAAATCAGTGTGAACGTGTGAAAAATGATTAGCCTCATATCAACAGAAAATGGTAACATGGTAACAACGCTAACCAAGGCTAAAGATTTAAATTTCTGGCTGCCAGCATAATGAGCGTTGCAGTAATTGAATGTGATATACTAGGTCTCCCTCCAAATGTAACCAATAGGAATCCTATGAAATATGACTGCAGGTATGTGTGAATTTGTGTTTGTGTGGACAGAGACTGAGACAAACGGGAGATGTGTGCAGAGAATGGATCACTATTTGTCTTAAGTGAACCCTGTCCAGGTTTTCTGTTGTCTCAAACCTGATTCATCATCCATTGCCAGATCTGTAGAACACTTTAGTGAGAAATCAATTCCAATTTCCCAGTAGTGAGACGTCCAAGCTTCTCCTATGGGCCTGATTTAGCCAGACATAGCCTTTAATCTCCCAGTGTATTTGATTGGACAGCTTTCCCTCTGTAGAGTGTTTGTTGAAGGCCTTGCTGCAATCCTTCTGGTAAAACAAGCGTCCCAACAGCCGTTCCAGCCCCCTCAGCACACCCCCACCCCTTCCAGCATTCATGCTCACAAACACACACACACACAAACACACACACACACCAAAATACAAAGACACATCTCTCTGCACGCTTCTCAGCACCATGATGAGGCTCTAATTCCTAAACAGATGTTAATGGCTTTTTGCACCTAGAGAAAAAGCAAACAGGCAGGTACACACAAGCTGTTTGTTTTCTTTAATAATCAGCTCACTGGGATCTTTCCTCATGTAATTGTGGAATGTATTAAATCTATGACATGCAAATGCAAAACATCAACAATATTGCTGTGAATGCACCACATGCAATTTCTGCTTGTGTCCTCAGGGAGACAGAGTATAAAGGCCTCCAGCTTTCTCTGGACCAGGCCTCGTCCAAGGCGTCTTTCCCCTACAGCAGCAGCAGCACCGCCAACAGCCTCCTGGACAACTGCAGAACTCCCAAGAGCAAGGTATCCCGGCTCAAGACCAAAGCTAGACTGTCACCATACACACAGGTGAGGATTCACTGGACTGTTATTTAGTAGCTTTGAATCACACACATGAGGCTGACGTGTAAAAACACAGTGCAGGGTTAGGGTTAGGGTTAGGGCATATGATTAGCACATCCTTGTGTCTACAGCCTGTGTGACTGTCTGACTGCTCATGGTTCCTGCCCCATCCAGTGTCTTTGTGAAAACTGTATACCCAGCTCTTAGTAATTTGATCTACGATTTCAAGTGGTGTGACTCTGCCAAGTTTGTCACAGCCTGGCACTGTTCCTGGGGACTGTGGTAGGCTTTTCTCTGTGGGACGACTAGCTCTACATTGTCAGTGGAAAACATGCCAAAATTAAAACAATGCAAACTCCATAATCATTTATTGAAGTATTATTATTGTTACGACAAACAAATTATTACAAGATATGTAACAGAGGTGCTCATGTTAGTAATTAGCTTGTTTTGGAGCCTGTAGTGGCTGCAGTGTCCTAAACAGCTGCTTCCTTTTCTTCTACCTTTAATGTCCAAGGCAAACATTCAGAAATAAAGTCAGCTGTTCAGTCGCTGTGGAGCTGACGATCTTAAATGTAGCTCCCACCTTACTTAAAGGCTTTCTATTATCTCTTTTCTTGTCCCCCTAACAACATTTCTGTCTGCAGTATCCTAGTTTCCAGACAGAGCGCTCAGAGTCTGACCAGGACAGTCCATGGGGCAGCAGCCCCCTCACTGACTCAGCCTCCCCTCAGCTGCTGGAGCAGAGCGAAGGCCTGGATGCCTCCTGTCTGTACAGGCAGTTCACTGATGCTCGCACACCCTGCTACAGCCCTTCTGAAGAGCAGCACCACACACACCTCCACACACATGGCCAAGGGCAGCGCTGCGAGCGGAGTCGCTGTGAGGCGGGCCGATATTTTCTGGGAGCACCTCCGCCGAGCGGCAACATGTTCTGGGGAACCACCCGCTCCATTATACCATTAAACAAGAGTTCCTTGGAGAACCATGATGGATATCACAGCAGCATGCCGCACATCACAGCCATCCACAACTACAATGGTGAGGACTAAGACCTGGGTCACGTCCAGTGTAGAGACTGATCTCTAGCTGCTGATAGACAGTCTTCACTGTGTCCAGAGCTCCTGATAGATTGATTGGTAATGTCATCTCAGTCCATCACAGTAAACACTGGAAACTCACTTGATGCACTGTATGCCGCTGTTATGCCATGTAGTTAGCATCTTGTTTTATTCATTTATACCAAAAGCCCTGCAGGATTAAGAGGAACATGAGCCATGGCTGCAGAGAATGACATTAATTCCTGTTTACGTTCTCACTGCACTGACCGCTGTCACTGTGTCCTTCTGCAGGTCAGGGCCACTGGGATGAGGACAGTGTGGTCAGCTCTCCAGACGCAGGCTCGGCCAGTGACTCAGGGGATCGGTACCGAGCTGATCACTACCGCTGCAGCCTACAGGAGCCCAGCAAGATTGAGACGCTGATCCGAGCCACGCAGCAGATGATCAAGGAGGAAGAAAGCCGACTCCAGCTGCGCAAGGGCCCTCCAGATTCCCCACTGGGACCAGCCAATGGACTGCCCAAGGGCCCTGGTCCATGCTTCACTCCTGAGTATACTCAGGGACCCCTGCCACTACAGTCAGTGGTGTGTAGAGGGTTGAGTCAGGTGATCAGCCCTGCAAAAAGCCCCACCCCCCTATCAAGGCTTAGCAGTCCAGGATCTGAGCGCCTCGACAAACCCAAAGACTACCTCCAGACAGACCTGTCCCCCCTTTCTTTGCCATTACACCACTCGTTTGGTCGGTCGGGCTCATGCTCGGCTTCTCCCCCCCTGACCCCAGCCCTCTACCCCTCCCACACTCACCCACGGCCCTATTTGGACAAACATACAGCCTACTCTCTGACAGGCTATGCTCTGGAGCACCTCTATGACCCGGAGAGCCTGCGAGGCTATTGCACCTCCACCAGCACTGGCCCCACCCACTACGATATGACCCCACACCTCCGCATCCCAGCAGAGCAGACCCCCGGACACAAAGGCACCTCTGTCATTATCACCAACAGCAGCTAACGCTGATGGGACACCTGCAGTGGAACTGCAGTCTCATCAAGCTGGTTACTGCTGTTATTACACTGAGCCTTTTTCATTCTGGATCCTGTTCGCTGTTTTTCCATCATAGCGATCAACACCAAACCTATGGAGCCAAATTCCCACTGAAATATTGCTCAAACTTCAATATTTAATCGAAGACTGTAGTTAATCAGTGCAGTTTTCTCTGAATGGGTGCTATGTGAATATTCACAAGAGGGAAAAACTCTCACATTATTAAAGCAGTGCCTCTAATTATGTGTCATAGATAATGCTGTGGCATTGCAGCTTTTCAAAAGGCTGAGTTTATGTTACTTTGATGAATTTATTTGTTTTCTCAGTGCAGAGTCAGGTACAAAGTTTTAGAATTGACTTGAAATAGACCCAATTATTGATTCATTTTCAAAAAGGTGCGACCCCATCTGAAAGGGACCTAAAGACAGTCAGGCCTGATCTGAACAGAGCCAAAGAAAATGAATGCTGTGACATGTGTAATGAGACAGCTGTACATTTGACCACAGCTGTCAGGCTGTATGATAGAACAGATCACTGATTCACTGTGAAGACACTGCAGAGGTCGCAGTGTGCAGAAATCGGTTCTGTCATCCTGAACTCACTAATCTTTCCAGCACTTTAGCAGAGAACTGGTGGGTGGAGTGGTGGTCATTGGCAGCTGTCAGGCAGAGTACAGTACAGTAATACTGTACACTATCTTTCTGCCAGTGTTTCATTATTGGCTCAGTATTGGTTTGACTTTCAAAGAGGGAAAGTAACACTAACAATATTTTAGTCAAATTTGATCAGTATGATGGAAACAGAATGAAAACAGGACTCAGTTGAAAATTGTTGGAGTCTTGCTTTAACATCTGTCCTCATCCCCTGGTGTACAACTGTTCCATGACTTTTAGTTTTTGAGCTTTGTAACTTTTTGCACTATAAGAGATGGAGTTCTCGTGAGCTCTCCTTCTTTTTCAATGCATTTGGATGAGAAGAAACGACAGGGTGGGGTGGGGTGGGGTGGGTGTGGTGCACTTTTGCAGTGATGCAGATGAAACAGCACGGGTTGACCCTGAGGTGAGAAGTATGTCATTTTAAACTTCACAGACTAATATGCAAAGCCATTCTCCAGATGTTTCTCTTCACTTTTTGTAACCTTTCAGGAAAGTCACCACAGTAAAGAGAAAAACCGACGCATGAATCATGAACATGATCAGTATGACTGTACAGAGAGAACAGTGGATACTGAATGGATTGGACATATTTTAAGGGGTGACACAGGATGTCTGCTGCTTCACTACCTGGTGGAGACCAATCACGACAAGACAATAAAATGACATGATGTATATTCTACAGAATTCTGTGAACCATAAAATAAAGTATTGTTCAAGGAACTGACAGACAATATGGGAAATATTGTGTTTTCCACCATGATGTCTGTGGTAATCATTTCCAAGTGACTGCAGCAAGACTGACACTTGTGACCATATGCAATTTGACCTGTTGAATGCTGGGTATGGCAGCTTAATTGCATTCATTTTGACCGATCCCTGAAGCAACTGTTAATTATTGTTCTGTGGGCATGTTTGTACAACAGGATTTAAGTTTTCTCTTGGATTTTCTTCTTTATGTCCTCTTCAGTCCTTAGATTAAACTATATTTATACAAGTTTGATTTTTTTTCCGTTTTGTCAATGCCTGAAATGTGCTCCATCTCTTTTATTTATGGTGTACTGTAAATATGCTCCAAAAAGAAAATGCCTCGACATTTTAGCACATGGGCAAAACTGTATTTATTGAGTAAATGTTTATTTGTGATTTTGAAATAAAGCTTAAATCAAATCCAGTCAAACTGCTTGTATATTGCTTGTGTTTTTGACTGAATCAAATTCTCAAAGAAGACAAAATAAAATAATTTTGCAGAGATAATTTCATGTTTTTTTGTAACATCTAATGTTTTGATAAAACATTCAAACAATAAGATCATATTTATAGTGGCAGTTTCAATTTCCTTACCAGAACAATGTGAACACCATATTTCCCATGAGGAATGAAAAAAAAAAATCACAGATGAAAATATAGTTCACATGTGGTAAATTCACATGTAGGCACATTAGGTAGGTACATGTGGTTTTTGGGTGTTTTACACATAATTAAAACTCATTTTTATTTTAATGTTAAAAATAGTGTGCATGTCACGTTGTTATTATGATCAAATTGTCACTGTGGGTGAAGCACATTTAACATGAACAAATACTGTATGAATGTAGTTCCACATGTTTTATCTGATAAATTCATATAATATATGACCATGTAATTTCAGGTATGAGAAATATCCGACAACACATGTAAAAACATCAGTTCCACGTTGGTGAAGCAACAATTCACATGTGGTAAATTCACATATAAGCACTTGTTTATCACATGCAACAACATGAAATTGATTCTGTGTGTTTGGTCATTTTATATGAGTAACATGAATTTTACCTGCACTAATGTGAGCAAAACTGAGCTCAGCAACATATAGCAACATTTGGTCTTCAAAGGTTAAGTTAAAAATACTATTAAATGTCACATAGCCTTTAGGAAATTCGCAATTTATCATTTCACAGGCTTTTTTTGGTATATAAACGATAGCTGTGTGAATTTCCATTACAGCACTTTCAGTTGATTTATTTTTTTTCTATTTTTGTTTTGGTAAAATCACACTTAAATTTGCACAGGTAATGTGTGGCTGCACTGGAAAATGAAGAACACTGATAGAAATCAATATGGCAGAATCTCCAATTAGGCCTGTAGACTTGTTGGTGTGTGGAGATTCTTCCAGGCCTCTGCCTTGCCTATTACAGCCATATTAAAAGCTTTTCAACCTGCTGGTAATTCCTCACTTTAGCTCTTCTTTTAGCAGCTTCTGTCCTCTCCAGCTGCTTTTTCACTCACTGTCACTGAGGGTGATGTAACTCTGCCCATTAGGTACAAGCACGTTGCTAAGAAATCGGCAAGGCAGCAAGAAGCAGTGTCAATAGCAAGGCAGGCTGGGAAGGGCTCTGGGGTTAGGCCAGTATAATGTGCAGACATTAGCCTTTTATCATGAAAGAAGATCTGACTCTCAGTGTAATTCACTCTGAAATTTTGTATGTGATGCAATTTGACTGATTACAGAAAATACACAAAACTACACAGCAAGGTTGAGAGTGTGTATGTTATTGTTTCTTATCCTGTCAAAGGAGGCTACATGCAATCCAAGTGTTGCAGTCTGGTTTGTTCCCTCAAGCAAGACACTTGGTACTACCAGTGCTTCATCACTCATATTACACTGGGGAACAATTTGAAAAAAAAATTCTGTTGAGTTAGATTTTTATGCTGATTAAAACTAAAATTGGCATGCTGATTCCAAAATTGCAGTCAGTTTTTTTCTAGCACGTCAAGTTTTTTCTCCACAGCTTACCCTCCAGATAAGCAAAATTCCACTGATTAGCTGTAGTAAGACTTGCCAGCTGATTACGATTGGACTCATCAACAGCTACGTGGCAACTTGTTTGTTCAGTCACAATGAGACAGTGCGGTGAGAGGAGTGTGCAGCTCCCAAGAGGTCAGTACTATCAATATCTGCAAACAGAAAGCTAGCATAGTAGGAATTAAGAGGATTTGTGCTGGCTTTTCTCTTAACCTTGTAACCACGGGCATACCGTTGTAAGTTCTATTTCGTTTTACGCTGTTTTTTTAGTTTTCAAAGCTTGTAACTATTCCATCTTAGTACAGTATTTTTCATATTTTTTAAGAAAACGGGGATCCTATAGTTCAAAAACTTGACGTGATAGAGAGAAACTGAGATCAGTTTAGGATTCTGCACCCAAAAATTAGTTAAAAATAGCTGTCAGACCTAACTCAACAAAAATTGTGTTCCCCAATGTAATCAACATGTCTGCAACTTCCCAAATACATAAATTAACAACATATCCTGATTATGCTAATATAAAACAAAATCGTATTGCAATTACATTTCCTACAAAACATATTTACTGCTGTAGTTAATTTGTATAGCAAATAATTTCTAGGACACAGGGTTGACAGGGATACAGCAGCCAGGTTCTGTAAATACCTGTGTCCCTGTGGGCCACCATAGTCACTTAAGATAGGGACTCTCACACATGTACAAATAAATAATTTAAACACCAAAAAAAAAAAAGAAAAAATAGCTGCTGGAACCTAATCTGGCCCCTATCATGTCAGGTGATGTTGTGTTTTAACAGTGCAATAATCAAAGTGCCAAAAAGTTTTGTCATTGGTAAACCAGGTTTGTCTGAGCATAACAGAAAGGTCTACAGACTCTCACTCCCAGTTTGTCACATACAGACACTTGGTCAAGACCTCTTGGCGTCAACATCATTTTTCAATGTGCAGCATACACTGCAACATTATTAAACGTTTTTATGGTTCTGTTTAGGCACTCACAGCACTTGGTTAATGTTAGAGGTGGATTGTGGTGTGGATTAATACAGAAGTTCAATGTGTTTACTACTAAAATGTCATGTGCTCTTGCCTCATATTGGACAATGGACTGCAGCCTGCAGTTGGCTTGATTTATGCCTCTATTGAATTACCCTACACATTTCTAGTGTGGCATGTTAAAAAGTAACACCAAGGGATCTGACCAAGCCTCTGTGACTCAGAGCAGTACCACACCACATTCCTCAAGATATCTTGTCTGACAGTGGATATATATTCCCAGGTATCACATTGTTGCAACATTTTACCACACCTTACTCCAAATAAGGTTAAACTACAGTCTAAACATTAATATGTAAAAATGCTATTCGATACCAAAATCAGCACTGTCACATGTTCTTACCTAATTAATATTACATGTGTCTTGTCCTTTCACCTACTTAATTCCGTGACACTAACTAGATTTGAACAATATCTACTAAGTTTATACTTTCCTTCTACCTCCTTATCTATATCTATATTGTATTGTATTTTTTTCTCTCCCCCATAGTTTGTGCTTCCTCTCTCTCTCTCTCTCTGTTCTCATTCCGCAGGTATCTCTGCCTCTGGAGCGGCAGGATCCAGATCCACCACTACTCATCTTTACTATTAACCGCTGTTATCTGTCATCATTATTGATAACACCATTACCCATACAGCTGTTCCTGGTCTCTCTCCCTCTCTTTTCTCCTCTCTCCTCCCCCGAGCCACCCTTTTTCCGGTTCTGTTGGAGGTTTCTTCCTGTTAAAAGGGAGTTTTTCCTCCCCCCTGTCGCCAAGCACTTGCTCGTTGTGGGAACTGTTGGGTTTTTCTCTGTAACAAATTAAGGTCTTGACCTGACCCTGTAAAGTGCCTTGAGATAATGTAGATTATGATTTGGTGCTATACAAATAAAATTGAATTGAATTGATTTGAAGATCTTGGATACCCTAGCTACGATGGAGAGTCATGACTCCATCTAGACACAAACGGTCACAATAGAAGCTAAACAGTGAAACACTGTCTAACAATATGAAGGTTGTTATAGGCTGAACTAAGATTGTGAATGAGGCCTAGTAAAACAAGAGGAACACTGGAAGTGAAGAAAATCTCCTTCACACTGGCAACTCTGTCACAGATGCTGCTCCCCCAGCAGACCACAGCACAGTAGATGCACTCACTACTCCACTGGTAGAAGATCTCCAGCATCTTGCTGCACAAGTGGACATCCAAATACGTGTAGTGCTCCACAACTCCAACCCCCTCAGCTGTCATAATAATGGGTTTGGTCATGGTTATCTATCACCTAAGATTGACCGCCATCTCCTTAGTCTTGTCTGCATTTAGGAGCAGAAGATTCCTGCTCCTTCTCTCCACAACGTTAGCCACCAGTTCCCTGTACTCCGACTCCTGTCCATCTCTAATATGTCTGGCATCATCAGCTTCTACAGGTGGCATGATTCAGAGTTATACTGTAAATCTGAGCTGGACAGAGTGAACAGAAATGGAGACAGTTCCCTGGTGCTTCTGTGTTTCTAACCACCTCATTAGACTGGGAGCTCCCCAACTGAGCAGACTGGGGCCTGTCTGACAGATAGTCAGAGAGACAGTAGGGCCACTGACACCCATCATGAGCAACTTCTCAAAGTCCCAAAACCAAGAGTAAAGTTTCAAGTTCTAAACAATTAAAGATGTAATCTTCAAAATGTGTATTTCACAATGTAAACATTACAAACCCAGTGAACAGAAATCAGACACAGTCTATAAGAACTGTAAATTATAAACAGATTGGGCTGAGATCCTAACAAACCTGTGAATTATAGTCCATGAACAAACCCTCAAACACCTCTGGGCAGTAAGGCTTTAACCAGTAACACATTCCACTAACATTTTTTCATCCATTCATCCCTGCAGTTCTAAAACTTTTTCATACACACCACATCTGTCAGCTTTAGCTAGCTAACATGACACATGGAATTCCAGTGAGAAATGGCAGCTAGCAGCAGTAACAGAGACCACACATAGTTAGCTTTGAGTGAGTTGATCAGCTGCAGGGGATCATGGACACCTGTTTGTGATTGTTTTTCCTCTGAAAGCTTGCATTTTTAAATCAAGATTCATCACTCTGCCACAGCTAAAGTTGTTAATTTAACACAAAGCTATGGTCAGAAAGATTGCTGCTGAGTTAAAAACTCAACCTTAAATCAACACTTTTACAGTATACACTTGCCACTGAAAGTATGCAACTTGACCAGGATTTCCAAGTTATTTGAGAATGTCCTGGTTCAATGCTTTTGTTTTATAGCAAACATTTGAACCACTGTCATTGCCCTGTCTTTACAGGTTGTCTAAAATGGCTAGTAAATTGCTTAACTATTGTAATGTGGCCATATTTGCTACTAGAAAATGATACCATTTAGTATTAGGCTAATGTTAGCCATTAGCATATCTGATTTTTAAACAGTTTCATTTTCTTCTGCTTCTGCTTGAATTACAACCACATACTCTGATTTATATGAAGCAGTTTGGTGAAAACACATATGTTAACTTTTTACCTCAACTGTACTATTAAATATCACATTTGTTGGTTTTGCTCAACTATTAAATTTAGATGTATCCATTTTTATACTTATATGCTAACCTCAGTCATTCAAATGGAAGAGGTGTATGAAAAGAACACTTATTCATATGGGTAGTTTTTATTGAAGTCCTTTGTTACGTCCCCAAGTGGTCCAGGGGAGTGGGGAGTAACCCTAACCCTAACCCTAACCCTAAAACCGGGGAGAAGGAATAACTAGGAAACAAATGTAAGGTCACAAATAAGGCAATTTATTATAAATTAAATAAGTTAACCAAAAAACCCTTCACGGCAACACAAAACGAGCTCCGAATAACGGGCGAAGCCGGTAGAACCTGGAAAAGAAAGAAAGGGCAACAAACAGGAAACGGTAAGTTGAAACAGAACATCCTCCCAGCCACAGGGAGTAAGACAGTATCTGGCGCACACACAAAAACTGGCCCACTGGCCGATAACAATGATCAGAGCCGTCACCACTCGCTAGCTCACACACAGCCTCACGCTGCCGTCTGACCCACTGGCACCTGCACAGCTCCACTCCCAGCCTTTGTACCGCTCTAATGAGCAATGGGACATCGGTGCGCTCATCCGCTTGGCGCAGGAGGGCAGTACCTGGAGGGACAACAAACAAAAACACACAGCACAACACTACGGCCGTAACATCCTTCAAAGAAACTGAATTGTTCAGAAACATTTTAAAGTCATTCTCTTTGTTAAACGGAAATGTTTGGTTCCTTTTCAGGATTCATATTAACAGTATCTAAAATTCAAGCAAAAATAAATGTTATTGTTATTGTGTAAATGTTCACAATATTTTAATGTGTAGATTTGCTTAAAATGTTATTGTTTGCCTGCAATGCAAAGTCCTTTTGTATAATTACAATTCTGTGTTTTCTTAGGGGTGTCAGAATCCACCTGAGGCCAGTGCCACACCCCATGATCCCCCACCACAACCTGCAAGAAATAGTATGTCATGGCCTCGTACTCAGTCATCATGTTTTCAGCTGCTGGCTGCACTCAGACATCAGTCACTATACTGGACTACAGTGACTGAAAACCAGACATTAGCTGAGGCTAGTTAGCCTCCCTCCTTCATAGACAATGTTCACAAACTTCTCAGACTTCCAAAAACTTCTCAGAAAACTCTCCAGAAAATTGCAGCACTTGAAACTTAGATCCAATGATTAGAGGTGAATGCGGAAGTGAATGGACTGTGTGGGAATGATGCTACTTTACCATGGACTCAGAACAGTGGACAACAGAATGCAAACACATAACCAATTGCAACCAACAAGAATATTAAGTGTTTTATTAATATTAAGAGGAGGACTGCCTGCCTAAATCTAAATGTAACTCTCTTGTTGCAAAGGCTAAAAATAAATCACTTCCTTGGGATAAGAGAGGATGAGTGATAGCCAGAGCCAAAAACCCTGAGATTTGGGATGCTGCTGGTTGACCTGCAGTACAATCCAGGCAGAGTGCTGCATCAACCCCTGCAGTACACATCTGTGGACAGCAACAAACCTAGCCAAAAGCAAAGTATACAACTTGAGAACAGCCTTGCTGTGGATCTGGATAACTTCCCATCCTCAAAGGACTGAGAGTAATTCTGAAAGCAAAAGGCTAGAGGGCTAAAGCTAATGACTGGGCCTCAAACTCTGACTGTGAGTACTTCTGCTGTAAAAGATGCTAAACTCATGAGCATTAAGAACAACAAAGTATAATGATTCCCAAAGGGTATGACAGAAAGAATCACACATACTCTGGCTTCATGCCCTACTATAAAAAACATCATTCAATTCAATTCAATTCAATTTTATTTGTATAGCGCCAAATCATAATATACATTATCTCAAGGCTCTTTACAGGGTAAGGTCAAGACCTTACTTTGTTACAGAATAAACCCAACAGTTCCCACAAAGAGCAAGCGCTTGGCGACAGGGGGGAGGAAAAACTCAAAATGCATCATGCACATAAGCGCTAATGACACTGTAAAACAACAATCATATACTGACATGAGACTTTACTGATCTTTGAACACACTTAGCTATTTGAATACTGAAGTGTTTATCAGAAGAGTCAAGAGATTCAGTCGGGACTGAACATGTGGCTTTCCATTCAGTGTACTTTATTTAATATTTCAACTTTTTCTGGCACCAGACATCTCTATAGGGCAGATGGAATTTACTTTCACAAGTCAGGAGTAAAATTGTTCACCTTTAACCTATTTTACTTCCCGCATTATAGTGGTCACAAGAGTTCAGAAAACACATGCAAATAGACAAAACATAAGCAAGTTAAGAAAATGTCTTCATCAGTTTGACAACAAATATGCTGCAACTATTCACAGCACAACCAAATAGACAAATGGGCTGCAAGTACTCTCAACACAGCTTATGAGCATTATTGATGCCGTTGCCCAACACTGAGGTAAAGATAAGAAAAGAGAAAGGAGCACTATGGAGAGTTGCCATGCTGGTAAAAACTGATAAAGCCTGTCATCACCTGTCGAAAGCCTGAACACAGGTGGTGACAAACAAATCTCCAAGTACATTCTAACACCTTTAAAGATAGACTTACTTTGAATTTTAAAGACATTTATAATTTAGATCAGAGAAATGCAAGGCAGTGTTTGTCAGATGTCTTTGCCAAAAACAATAATAAGGCACGTGCCTTATCTGTCAGTGTTGGCAGGCTGACAAACTCTCCTGAGTCACACAATGAATTTAGCAGATTTATTCTTCAGTGACAAAATTCAGAAGTTCAGTTCTCTCAGATCAGGTTTGGGGCTCTGCTACATCCACTTAAAACCAATTCAGTCAGCATGATACAATTTGATCCAATCAACTATGAAACCTTAGAGGGAATTGTGCCAGTTTTGAAAAAAGAAGAAACTAGATACAGGAACATATCAAATCATTTTTAAGCAAAAGCATTGAAAATGTTGTTTTTCACTAACTTAACACCTTCTTGGGGTTTAACAATTGTTTTGATGGTTTCCAGTCAGGCTTTGACCACAGCGCTGAGACTGCTCTCGTTATGGTTCTGAATGACATTCACTTAAACACAGATAGTGTAACATATTATCATATATCATTACTATTAACCACTGTTATCTGTCATCATTATTGATAACACCATTACCTACACAGCTGTTCCTGGTCTTTCTCTCTCTCTTTTCTCCTCTCTCCTCCCCCCTCCCCCCCTTTTTTATCTCCTCCTAAACCCAACCAGTCGAGGCAGACGGCCCCCACCCTGAGCCCGGTTCTGTTGGAGGTTTCTTCCTGTTAAAAGGGAGTTTTTCCTCCCCCCTGTCGCCAAGCGCTTGCTCTTTGTGGGAACTGTTGGGTCTTTCTCTGTAACAAAGTAAGGTCTTGACCTGACCCTGTAAAGTGCCTTGAGATAATGTATATTATGATTTGGTGCTATACAAATAAAATTGAATTGAATTGAATTGAATATTACCAGATAAACTTAAGAACTGGGTAGGACTCTCTGGCACAGTGAACTTGATTGGAAGAACAGGGACTACTTTGTACACATCTGAGCACAGTGGTTAGGACACATACCATGCGGGCACTAGTGCTGAGCAGGTGCACGCCAGTTTGACTCCTGGCTGGTAGATGTCAAAATAATAACTTTTTAAAAAAGTGCTCAACTTCAGTCACAAACGTTCAAAACTGTAAACCGAGCCAGAGGTCTTGGTGTGGTCACTAACCTAAATTTTAACATTCACATCAAGACAGTTACAAAATCAGTGGATTACCACCTTAAGATCAGTAATTATAGGACTCATGTCTCAGCAGGATTTTAAAAAAAGTGTCCATGTGTTTATTGTAGGCTCAGTTACTGTACCACTGTCTCTACAGGTCTCTCCAAGCGGTCAATCAGACTGCTGCACCTGATTCAGAGCGCAGCTGAGTCCGCAATATGACAGGAAAGTGGATGACATCAGTCCAGTTCTCAGGTCTTTCCACAGACTTCCTGACCTGCACTGATACCCAGAGGCGGCTGCATTTCTGCAGTGAACTGGAATCAGAGTAACTTCCAGAGTCCTGTCTCTTAGCACATTAACACTCACTTTGCCCCTTTGATACTTATTGTACCACAGCAAACAATCTTAATGTTTTGAGCATCACTAACAAAATTTCATTCACCTCCCTTATTTTGGGGCTGAGGCTGCAATCTCAGACACATCTTAAAGACTGGACAAGTAAAAACTATTTGCAAGGCTGACCCTTTAACACAGACCTGTGTGACTTGTAAGGTCTTCAGTAACTCAAAAGAATTTCTGACTCTGTGACTAAAAACAGGTGAAACTCTTGTACCTGACAACTGCCGTTCACTTTTAGACTGCATCTACAACAATACAGACTGAAAACAACCATAACATGTGGGGAAAACAACTTCTAATTGGATTGCCTTGTCTGAGTGTTTCCTGATTGTGATATAAGTTCAGTCTTTGTGTTTCCTCTGTCTTCCACTCCCCAATAACCCCCCCACCCCCCACCCCTCTGCCCCCCCCTCCTGCCTCCAGGCTCTCTGCAGTCAGAGGTAGCAGTGCATGTCTAATGGAGGCTCCATGAGGTTAACTACTCATTTGTTTTGCAAGCCTTTCTCCATGGCTCCCCATTCATGTCCATACATCCAGGACATCTCACTGACAAATCATTTACAGATGCTCTTCAGCTCCCACACTCTTAAAACAAGGCAGTAGCAGCAGGCTGGGCTCAGGAAACTTTGGGAAATGAGTATAATGCCTTAAAAATGCAAACACTCTGTGAAACAGGTTTCCCCAGCAGGACTGGATCAGACGATTTGACTTCCAAACAGCACAGTGGAAAGTAAGAACGTGGGGATGTGGAGGGGGTGATGGACAGATACTTGTGTCTCGAACTCTGGTGACCCGAGTTCAACCCCCAACTGAGACCAGAGACTTTGAGTGATCTTTTTCAGCAAATATTTTTCTCATTTAACCATGACCCAAACCAACACAACTGAAGTTTAAACCTAAAACCTCAAACATAAGAACTTTACATGTCTCAATTTGAAGACCCAATGAAAAAAAATAAAAGAATTGTTTGTTAATTGTTTATTCTATCTGTTCCAGGTTGTTCCAGCTCATGTTAACCACTGACTATAACTAAGTATTTTTGTTAACCCTCAAGTCAAGTGAAACATTATACTAAGTTACTAGTAATTCATCATTACATTGTTATTATCTTTACCATTACCCACTGGCACTTAATTACATCATGACAAACCACAGGCAGCATAACTCTTAAAAAATGATTACTGATGCCAGTGATTGGATTTGTGTAATTAAGCCTATAGTTATAGGCCAACAGTATGTGGAAATGCTTTGACACCTAACACAACCATATTTCAGCAACATTTACAAAACATTTTGAAAGTCTGATAAAATAATGAATAGTTTTAAAACAAATGAAAAAAATAGCTATTGTCATGCTAACTAAAATTATATTGGTATTTACTTGCAGCAATTTAATAATTACATTTTGTCTTCATTGGATTGCCGTGATATTAATCCTCATACTTTGCAACCAACCAATAAATATCACAATCACAGTGTTTACTAGTTGTTACCAGTAGTCACCAAGTTGATCATGTTAAAAATGATTTAAATTTGTACAGTTGTTGCTTTCATTAATTGCACATTTGCCACAACAGCTTTATGAGGTGATAATGTCATTGTTATTTTTTCACCTTAACTGGGCAAGTTCACACTTCACACGAGCTAAGGGTTCAGTTCACAGAGATTACATTCAACTAGTTTATGTTCATTCCTTCTGTCTTTTTCAAAAATGAACTTTTTCAGTAGAACATCATGCTAGCCCTCCATCCCCAGCTCTCAGTCATTGCCACACAGACAGAGATTACTTTAAAAGCGAAGAAAAAAACCAATGAGGATATGATTCACCACTTAAACATGAAGTGTCATGAAGCAGGACAACTCAAAACAGATCAGTTTACACATGTAATTCAGCTCTATTGGAGAGGTGCAGTAAAGGTAAACTGTAGATGCAATGGAAATTTTATCTTGTCTGCATGAACCAAATTATGCAGCAGTTCATACACATACCATAGATTAGAAGCTGGTACAGCTGAAAGATGTGCTATCATTTCAGTTTGCATGCTTAGTGCCATTAAACGCAAAACTTCTTCTTCTGATGTTTTTTGGCAGTTGGAAAATTGTTGGTGCATTACTGCCACCTTCTGGTGTGTGAGCATCGTTAAGTCAGAGTTAGCATGAGAGTTAACAATGTTCACGTTCATGTTCAACAGTTGCAAACATATACGTTCAGTTCATTGTTCCACAAAAACATATTCATCGAACACGTCCATGCACATCATGCAGCTTTAGTATTGTTACAAGTGTCGCTGTACCACTTTATATATGAAAAGTATTTAAATTAGTGCCTCATTTTGATATGATATTATCAATTAGATAATCTGATAATGAATAGTAAATTATTAATTTTGGGATTAGGGACAAACCCCTTGAGTGGGACATCTCTAACTGTCACATTTTACTTTACTTCACAGGAAGGACTAAGACCATGTCTCTGTTTCTCATTTAATCTTAGTTGGCAACTAATGAAAAATGAATTCTGCCCAAGTAAATGCCATTTAAAAACATACTGTATCTTACTGGACCATATTTTACTCAGTTCAGTTGTTCACACACAAAGTAAACAGCAGCCGGACGCTCTGGTGGAGACCTCTCCTGCAGAAGCAACAGGAAGCACAAATGCAGGTTGGATAGTCGTGTACTGTTAACGAGCAGTGAGGAAACCTGAGCTCCTCATTGTAGCCAAGCCCAGACAGGTGAGGGGCCTGCTGTTGGTTGCAAGAATACTTTGGTAGGTGTTTGCACAAACACACACACACACACACACACACACACACACACACACACACACTCTTTCCTTCTGTTGCTTAAATGCATACACGAAAAAATGTATTAAAGTGATATCAATATCTACAACCACTCTCTCTTCATTCATTCATTCACAGTGCATAAGTGGGAAATGAAAACGGCCTACAATTGGAAAAATTAATGAATAAAGCATACAAAAAAAAAACATTAAAAAAAAGACTTCACATCAGAAAACCAGAGATGCTTGTCTTCCTGTTTCTTTGTTTCCCAAATGATTGTAGTAAACAGCCTCTGTCTGGGTAACAAGCTGCAGCTCTGCCTCTCTGCCACAGAGCAGGCACACAGAGAGGGCAGTAAAGACGAGTGCAGGCTCGTCCAAGAAGTTGCTTTTTTAAGTCTCTATATCTAGTGACAAATGCGCAAATGTTGTCACTCTGCAGCCTGTAACTATCCCCTAATATAATTTTTTTTCCCTGTTCATGATTTGTTTGCACTTTTCTTCCAAAATATGAAAATCTCCATACATTCATTTTACACTTGTTTAAAGTAACTAACCCTAACCCTAAAATCACATGTAGGATAAAAATACTGAAAGTAAACTGAGCCAAAACAGTGCATGAAAGGAGGGAGTCAACACTTTTACAGTCTGTAAAACATAATAATAATGAGTGTGCAAGACAAATAAATGTATAAAGGTTCACTCTCACATACTATATATTGACAACACTTGTTTTAAAAACATAGAAAAGTAGAAAATATAGCGAGCGTTAACCTACCTTTCCAAGTAAATGTTTTTCTATAAACCACATAGGATTTTACAGGAATTTAAATGCCCTCTTCATAGTCTTACATAACAACATGCACAGTAATATAAATCTAAGATAAACATTAAGCATACAGTGTTATTAACAGTAATATTTGAATATTCATTAACACATGGTCAAATTAGTCATGTAGAGATACAGATTAATAAACACACACAACAAATTACTTTTTGTAAAGCTTTGCCCACAGTCAGACGACATGATGCGTGGAAAGGCCGTGAGTGTCTGCAGCCAGATTCTGAGTTGAGTGTTGCACATCGCTGTTCAGTCGGCATCTGAACATTCTTTGTGTGTCTGTATACCTGGAGCTCAGCTGTGGAAAGAGCAGCATGTCTGTGCTATTGATCCCTGAAAAGCAGACAACAGACTTCAGTGTTAGTTTTTGGGATTATCTTGATTCTTGCTCCACACTAGGTAATCCCTAACCCTAACCCTAACCCATTTGAGATGTGTGTCCATATGCTCAAATGTCAGAAAATGTCACTGCAATCAACACAGTAGAACCTGATGCACATGCTGGAAAAAAAGGTTAAACAACACAAACACTGTAATGTTGATCAAACCACAATACATCAGAGGATACAGAACACATACTGTATCTGCAGGTACAGTATATCTACCTGATAGTTATATGTATGGAAGACAGGAGTATATGTAGTAGAGAGTGTAGAAATACTCACTTATAAGTTGAACATTTCTCGTTTATGCTTTGGATCTTTTTTTGACAACAGTTTATCAGTTTATCCAAAATAACAATAAAAGCAAAAGACAACCATTAAGTGATTGTTATGGCTAATGAAAAGATCCCTGCTGTCTTCTGTTTTTATCTTATCTCCAGCTCCATCTTTGTGTTTTTGATGGACAAGCATAAAACAACTGAGGACATTTTGGATGAACCATCACTACCTTGTTACACTCACTCTGTGGCTACCAGCCCAGATCAGAGTTTTGCTCTTTTCTGGTGATTTTTACTGAAAATATTTTGGTCTTATGAAGAAGTTTGCTGAAGAAACACAATGTGGAGCCGTGGAGATGTGTGGTAACACAGTTGGAAGCAGTGAGGCCTCCTTGTTGGTGTGTTCAGTGATTGCTCTGCTAACTACAGATTCACCTACTGAGAGGCAACACGTGTAGAGCAAGAGATGACCAGAATCACACAGTAACTTGTTTTCTTGTTGTTTGTCTCTTGGATTTGGTTCTCAATCAACAGAGCTCATGAATTTAAAGCTTTTCAGCAGCTAGCTCTCAAATCTCAAGAAGCAGAATCACAACTATAATGGTTTCTAAAGTCCCAGCATCTTTATATTTTTTTGTTAGAAAACCTGGAACTTCCAAATCCTCTCTTACGGGAGAATATTTTCTTGAAAAGACCACCGAATGTGAAAGCTTCAAGAACTGGTTAGAGGTTGTTTCACTGTTGTTTTTTTTTGTTTTGTTTTTTTTTTACAGTCAGTGGATTATTTCTTCAAACACTGTTGTCATACTTGAGGCTTTTTTCTGTTTTTCTCATTAAAGCCATCACAGAGTAAGAGGAGGTGGTCTCTATCCATCTTAGACACACACCACACGCACCACCAGAGACCTTGTAGAGCAGTGCGCTGTCTCACACTCAAACATACCTCTGTGAAGTGGTTTGGCGGTGGGGGTGGGTTCTAATGCTCTTTTTTACAGTCCCATTAATCCCTCTGTTCACAATTTCACGCACAGCTTGGACCTCGGTGTTATTTTCACAACCTTTCACCACTAATTCCTGTGAATCCTGAAACAGAACACTTTCCCTTCTTCTCCCTGCTGCTTGTGTGTCTCAGCTTTCTGCAGGCAAAGACAGCTTTATCTCTGATTTCCCCCCATCAAAGCTGAGCTAAAGGCAGGAACAGGAATGAAAAGCTGATCCCAGACTGCAGGCCGCATCTTTACGAGGCCTGGAGAGGAAAGACTGACAGCGTGTTCAGGACATGCGAGTGTCTGGCTCCACTGTGTTTCAGTGGTTAGCAGACTCAGAGGAAATATTAGAATGACTCACAGCTGACCCACAAACATACAGTAACATTATTATCTGATTTGGGAATGCCCTCTGCATTTAGCCACCATAACAACATGCACACTTCAATTACTTCGTACCACAATTGAGCCAATAGCCAGTCATGGTATCATGTTACTCTCTGAGGCACATATGAGCAATAAGACTGGAAGTAGAGAGAAACAGCTAACCTGGCTCTACACAAACTTTAAAAATGTGTCTACCAGCACCTAAAACCTCTAAAACACAAAAATGTAAAAATGACAATATGTGGTTTTAGGGTACATTACACGATCTAACTATTAAACAGCCATGTGCAATGACATGAGAAAAAATCAACCCAGCACATTTTTTGTTTGTTATAAAAATAATTAGACCTCATATAACTCCCCTTAAAATCACTAACTGTCATTTGTACATTTATGTATGCATTCACATCTAACAACTGAGGCCACACATTTAGCGCTGTCGCCTCGCAGCAGGAAGGTTCTGGGTTCGAACCCCGTGCCTGGGGCCTTTCTGTGTCAAGTTTGCATGTTCTCCCCATGTCTGTGTGGGTTCCCTCCAGGTTCTCCAGCTTCCTCCCACAGTCCAAAGACATGCACGTTAGGTTGATTGGTGACTCTAAATTTCCCGTAGGTGTGTGAGTGACTGTGTGTGTGGTAGTTTTTCTCTATGTGTCAGCCCTGCGATAGACTGGTGACCTGTCCAGTGTCCAGCCCAGGGTGTACTCCCACCCAATGTCAGCTGCGATTGGCTCCCTGGCAACCTGGTTTCAGATAAGTGGTATGGAAAATGAATGAATGATGACACATTTTCATTACTGAGCTTTCAAGATGTTGGTGGGTGTATTTTTTATACTAAGCTAAGCTGATTTCCTCATGGCTTCACTTCTATTTTAGTATTTTCAACCTTTGTATTGGTAACAGCAACATTGCTTTTACCAAACTGGGGTAGGCTGTAATGTATTGCTGTAAATGGACAAATATTCTGTGATCACTTCACAATCTGGTCTCAAGAACAACAAGTAGCACTTCGCCTAAACCCCAAGAATCCAGAGATATCCTTTTTAAGTTCTTGCAAGAATCTAGAGCACATCTGGAGATTTTTTAATGCTGTGATCGGAGCATGTCCAGGCCAGATTTCATCATACATGGGTCATAGTTTGAAATATCTGGGCAACTACAGCTCTGGATTCTGGGGTATTTTGTGCAGTGTAGTGAGACAAAAGAGAGACCCTACCTCTCCATCTCAATTTTACCTCAAGCATCTACAAGCAAAAAACATAAAAAATTGAGAAGACTCATCAATTCAAAACACAATCAAAGCTAATTAAAAGAAGAAATGCCGAAATTTGTTTGTTGGTTTATTCCGAGAATATATCTGTACAGTTGCCTTCCAGTTTGATTGACACAATAACAAATCAGTCTCATACTGCTCTAAAATTGTTGAGCAATTACTGGGAAACAACACTTTCCACAACTCATCTAGTCTGAAGATGGCTGCTGTGATTGTTTTCTGTCTGCGAAGTGGCTCGCTGACCATTGTTCATGCATGCTGATCTCAAGGCCGGTATTCTCCACTAAAGAACAAAAGCTCTTTCTAATAATTGTGTGATGGTTCTCATCTGATGTCATTTGCATATGATTCATCCGCTGTTTGCAAAAGTACTATGGTAAAACACTCATTTAAAAGGCAGAAATTGCAATTTGGAAATGTGTTTTTGCACCTGTGTGTACGATTAGTTTTTTTTGTTTTTTTAAATAAATATACATAATCAGACGATTAACTTTACTAAGTAATGTTTGCACATTATTTTATTTGTTGAATCTTTTATCTTTATTTCTCTTTATTTTTCCCTTTTTTTAAGTTCATTACATAAAAAGTAAAAATAGCATATACATTAAAAAAAAGTAACATTAGCATTTAAAGCAAGGCTCACTTTTAATGTCTGTATGCTGCAGAGATGGTATTTACTTTAGCATACAAGAGTACACACATATACCCATATACAAGTACTTGGATACATTCATACACCTATACACATGTGTACTGAAGTGTCAGTGGAGTAATCTGAGTCCCAAACAAGTAATTCTACTCAATGGTACAAGTAGTTAAGTATTTTTGATTAAGTAAAAGTAAAAATAACCTACAACAATGTAAAAAATGAGTTAAAGTTAATAATATTAGATTGTTAATATTGACGCATCAATGTGGAAGCAGCATTGCAATGTTGCTGCTGGAGGTGGAGCTAGTTTTACCAGCTTTTATCATAGACTGTATATAAAAATGGACACAGACTTCAGATCTTAAATGTGAAGCTAATGCGGAAGAGTCTTGAACCTGCAGTCTATCTAATGACCATCAGGGGCAACTCAACAAAAAGAAGTCTGATTGTATTGAAGTCTATGGGAAAATGTCTCTACTTCTCACTTGATTTATTACCTCAGTAAATGTTTTCCTGATGAGTCTCAGTCTCTAGTTTCAAGTCTTGAATACATGATGTTCACTTTTTAAATTATGCTCCATTTAGAGGAAAAAAGACCATAAAGCAAGGGATGCATAAGGGCGGGGCTACTGTGTGACTGACAGACTGTACCACACACAGCAACCTGCCTGACAATCAGGATAGAGTACAGCCTCACTCCTCCTCAGCTCAACCTTTTCCTCCAAATATGGTTTCTTCTGGTTTCAAAAAAAACAAAATGGCGACGGACAAATTACAAACTCAAGGCAGTTAGTTTAGTACAGTTGGGTTGGGCCCTCTCCAAAGGGTCACAACATAAGTCATTGGGATTGTGAAATGAGTGGAAAGAAAAAGAAAAAAGAAAAGAAAAGTTCTCATACACAAATTTGTTTTCACTTTTAAAACTTTTCTCTGTACTTTTGTGAAATCCTGGATAATTTGATCAGTTGCTGAGAGGAAACCTGTGAGAAGTTTAGATGGGAAATCATGTTTCAGACTCAAAGACATCTGAAACATGATGAGGAGCCCAACCAGACATTGTTTCTTTCATAAGGGATCACAAGCCACAAAGGTTGGGAACCACTAGTTTAAACTTTATTCATTATCTGTAACATGTTATATTTTATAAGCTTTTGTGTTTATATAAAACCTAAAATTTGAGAAGTAACTCCAGCTTCAAAAATTCAACAATAAGTTCTTCAAAATTACACTTTTTAAGTGAGATGCTCTGTTGGATTCAAGCTTGGATTCCGGATGAGCCACCCCAGCACTTTCACAGAGTTTTCCCGAAGCCACCAGTGCTTTCTTAGCAGTGCACTTCATATCACTGTCTTGTTGAAATGTAAACCTTCATTCCAACCTGAGATCCTGAGCACTTTGGGAGAGGTTTTCTCTCAGGATTGCTCTTTATATTTCTGCATCCATCTTTCCCTCTATTCTGACTAGTCTCCCAGTGCGTGTCACAGAGAAACATCCCCATAACATGAAGCTGCCACCACCGTCTATGACAATGTGTTAATGAGGTGCCTTGTTTCCTCTATACACGCTGCTGGGAATTGTGACAAAATAGTTCAATCTTAGCTTCATCAGACCAGAAGATTTAGCTTCTCATGGTCTGAGAGTTGTTCCGGAGCCTGTTAGCAAAAAACAAGCCAGCTGTCATGTGCCTTTTTAAATGAGGAATGGCTTCCATTTATAGTGATCACTGAGTTCTTGGTTACCTGGCTGTCCAAGGCCCTTCATTACAGTTACTCAGTTTGTTTTCTCTGAAGAAGACTGTTAGTGGTTCTGAACATTTTCTATTTCAGAGAGATGACAGCTTTGTAAACTTCAGTGCTGCAGACATTTCCTTATACTGTTCCCCACATCTGTATCTTGACACAAGCCTATCTCACAAGTCTTCAGACAACTCCCTCGACCTCATGGGTGGCTTTTTATTCAGATGCACACCTTCAGCTCTGAGACCTTACATAACAGGTGTGTGCCTTTCACAATTATGCCCAAGCAATTCCATTAATTACATGTGGACCCCAATCACGTTGTAGAGGCATGTGAAGGACCACTGATAGCAGAAGGATGTACCAAGGCACAATTGTGAGTGTCATAATGAAGGGTCTGAGTACTTATGTGAATGGAGTATTTCAGTCTTTCACCTTGAATACATTTAGAAAAAGATTCTTAAAATTCCAAAAAATCTTGGAAATATTTTTCGTGGAGTATTGTGTGTAGAATTATGAGGAGAAAAAATGAATTAAATCCTTTTCAAGATGAGTTTGAAACATAACAACATTTCCGTATACTCACAAGAGTAAATGTACTTAGTTGTAGTATGTAGTGTATTTAGTCAAAGGTCCCATATTATACAAAGTGAGATTTTCCATTTCTGTTTTGATTATAAAGGTCTATGTTCTATATTAATACTGTGAAAGTACTGAAGCACTCAGTCCATGGAGAAACACACATTCAGAAACTCAGCCTTAAAACAAGTAACTTTGTGATGTCACAACTATACAGTCTGCTCTCAGCTGTGCCCCCTGCACGGCCCACCTGGACCCACCATCCAACCTTGCAGGATTTGGAGTGTTTAAATGAAATCTGCTATGTTTTTACTGGATCACTCTGAATACAGCTCACCATTGTTGTCACTCGCTGTTGCTACTAGAGCTCCAGAGAGCAGCTTGAGAGAGCAGATGTAAAACTACACTGAGATGGTTTTGGTACTTTACACCACAAATATATGTTCCCTTGGACGTCAAAACCTTAAATAAAACACCAGAAAAGTGTAAAATATGGGACCTTTAATGTACTTAGTACTTCTATTTCTAATGATACCTATCTGTCCTGAAAATGAAAGGGTTCATTTCAGTGTGAGAACATCACTGATTAACAGTTTTGGAGTTGATGCTAAGTACCTGGTGCCTCGTTACATAGTAGCCTAAAACATTATATACCCCAGCCACAAAGAGAGGGCCAGACACAAAATGCATGACTTGTTAATTCTGGGCCCAAATCCAGCATTAATTAGAAGTGAAAGTTTATTCTACAGTTAAGTATTAAGTCTGGTGATTAACTTCACATATGCTGTGTTGTTACACATTTCAGAGAACAAAGAGTAGTGTATGTGATTGAAGCACAAGGAAGGGCTCTTGGCCATCTGTCTGCTGTTGGGACCACCATGGCAGTGTGTAACAGCAGTGTACCAGAACATGTTGTGTATTTAAGGAGATAATGAGGAACAAAGAAGAAACCATCGTGCCTCATGCCTTCGCCTGACCTCTGACCTCTACATGTACTCATCCCACACTCTCAGCTTCCTCACTGCTCTGTCTGCCTCTGCACCTCAATCAAAAACCTCCAAAAAGGCCTCATACTCCTGCGACATCCCACCACATGGCACACCATCGAAACACCACTATTCACCAGGTGGCAGATTGTTGCTGAAGGAGACTACATACATCCAGACTATAATGTTTAACTACAACTGGCCTTTTCTCCCCCCTCCAACATCCTTCTTTAACATACAAATTGGCTGTTTTGTGCGGCTGAATTGGAGATTAATTGCACACACCATTTGGCGGTGCATGTTCAAAAAGAGTGTGTTCTTTTTTTTTTCCACAGTGCCTCTGTGATTAAGGTTAGAGATTAGGCACTGGAGATTACTCCACACAGCTTTCTTTGTGAGGCTGTGGAGAGGCAGCCTGGATTACACTTTAACATCCTCTGAAGCAGGTGGTTCTCATGGGGACAAGCCAAGCCGCCACTCTGTCCTTTCACTCCATCACACATTAGCACAAATACAACTCTTACCAAGAATGGATATATCTGTGAGCAACGAGTCTTAGTAATGTGTACATGTCAGTTATCCATTCTTTATCCTCTAGGTCCTATTCACAAAACCTAATCAACATGTACTGATATTGTTAGTTATACAATATATTTCACATAAGCTCACAGCCATCCTTATTCTATCATAGCACTTCTTGTTGCTCACTTGACTGATAGGAGTGATACTTATAAAAACTGCTTGAGATAAACATTTGAACAGATACCAATAATGACAGCAAATCTATCTGTTGTATTTCATCACAAATGTCATGATCTAAACAAATAACAAAAAAAGAAAATAGTATGTTAGGAGAAAGAGGTGTGATGGCTCCATTTTACATGCTGAAAACTAATCATATATTCCAATCCAGACTATGTTGCAACCAGAGCTAAGTTTGCATTGTATATGAATCTTTGCCAAAGGTGTATAGGTTCACCAATTTAACTGCAGTGGACCCCAACAACAGGTCAGTCTGTGTAATGCAAATGCAGGCCTTAGCATATATCCAAGCATGTAAGCAAACACATGATGCATATCACTTTTACCCATGTTAGTGATAGGGATAAAAATGTTGTGTGGTCAGTTCTGCTCTTTGGTCTGAGCTTAAATATATTTCGACAAAGACTACATTGACTGCCATCAAATTTTGTTCCCTAGAGGATGGATCCTATTGACAGTGGTGATACTCAGACATTTCATCTTATGCTACTATGAAGATGACATTTTAAGAAATGGACATACTTTCCACGTCCGCAGACCTTTACAGACTTTGAGCAGCCACACATGGTTCCATTCATACTAAAATTGATGGTCTATGTTGTTGTGGCATTCTACACAAAAGCATTTCCTGATCCACACTCCAATCCAGTTGGTGGTGGTAATGCACCATAACGTTTGCCAACTGCTGTAACAATCAGGAAGTAGTGGAAGAGAACAAGAGAAAATATGACAAGAATAGGCAGAGATAGTTCAGAAAGGAGAAGGTCCTCTAGCATTTCCTGTGTCATTGTCACATGAGTTTTGCCACTGCCCTACCCTTTCAGGAGACTAGCTAGATTCTTTCACCCTATAGTCACTGAAGTAAACACTGGATCAATTAACTTTGTTTGAGACCTGTATGGTTTGTTTCACTGCACTGGTGCCTCATCACAGTGGATAAATAGAAATTTACAGATTCTATACATGAAATCGTGAATTAAAAGTTAAAAACTTGTTTGTTTGCTTAACTACTATTATTGTTATTATTATTTAAGTATTTTTGAGGGAGAAAAGAGAATATTATTTGAGCAATATGAACTTGTACTGGGTTGATAACCGCGTGGCAGAATAAAGCACAACTTTGTACTGTATCTAGTGCTGTATTGTGTTGTATTGTATTGTTGTATTATTTTGACATGAACAAGTAACAGTCCATCAACTACTGTGAAAAGTGCCCAAGCTTTGTGTAGTTAAAGGAACAATGCATTTGTCTTTTCCAAATGATGCTGAAAGTTAAGTAATAAATTAGCTCTTGATATTAGCTACTGCTACTGTCCCATTTCATACCAGCTGATCATGCCCACTAAGGACACAGGAAATGTATACCATTTCATACCATTGGTGCAGCTTGTATGGGTCATCTTAGTCTAGGGGTCGGCAACCCGCAGTTCCGGAGCCACATTTATTTGAAAGTAACCTTCAACCAAGCATCTTTTTTTTCGGAGTTCAAAATGTTTTTGTTGCATGCAGAAATAAAATTTTGTTTTCTCTGTAGCAGTTCATTGATTTCATAAATGCAACACACTATAGTTTTTTTTATACATAGCACAAAGGTAAAAAACAATATATGCAGTGTTATCTTCATTTTAGATGTCAAAAGGGTTTTGTGGCTCCCGGTGTTTTCTTTTCTGTGGGAAACGGGTCCAAATGGCTCTTTGAGTGTTTAAGGTTGCTGACCCCCATCTTAGTCATAGAACATCTTTGGAACAGACGAATAGGGCCAGGAGTTCAATGTTATTTAGCTGTCTCAGTATTACTTCAAAGAAGAATCATACAAATGTGGGTATGCTTGAGCTCCTCACACAACCTCTCTTCAAAACAAGAATCTCTCATAACTAGGAACATCTTGTTATGAAAGGGTTTGTCCATGATGGCTGGAATGTTGGAAGTTGTGTTTCTTTAGAAAGGTAAAAACCTCAGCAGAGCTCTGTGAAGCCAGCTGTTAGTCCTGCACTGACACGTACCAGGTGTAAGGAAACCCAGAAGGTGGAAGGTGAGAAAGTGAAGGTTGAAGATGGAGTAACAGAGGTGAAATGCGATGCTAAACTCTGAATGCTGGGCTGCACTCCTACACCTTGTTACCAACTGTGTGTTCATGACTGGGAGGACACACATTTTCGCACGTTTCTAGCTGTCCTGTTTTCAAGGCAGAACCGAAGACATTCTAAATTACACTTACAGTATATGGAATTGCCATTATCACCTAACACCATATCTGATAGAAGCACTGTGGGTTCGAAACCCATGGGGCTTAACAATGCTTTCTTGGCTAATGTTAATTGGAGCAGGATCCACAGCACAGCTACAGTAGCCATATCTATAGCATTATAGATTAAATAACCAATGCAGTCATAGTCAGAGCAGTAACTATATCCACAGCCGCCGCTTCAACAGCCAGGCAGAGCAGCTGCAGCCTGTGCTCACAGCCAGACATTGTATACTGTTAGAGTTTAGTCTTTTGAGAGGAGAAATGAGCAATAAATATATAATGTACACACCATGTCCAAACAGAAGGCCTAGCGTGAGCAGCACGTTAGCACAGCAGCAGCAGCTCCGCTGTCCACGCGTGCCTCCACACAGGTGTTCAGGTACATTGTAATGATGTGCAATACCAAGCTGAACCCAAAAGTTGCTGTCCTGATCTTTATATAACTATTTATTGTAGCATTTATTTATTTTCCATGTCTTAATCCATAACCACATTTATTCAGTTAGCTGGTATATTTATTTATATCAGTTTGGACAGTTTTGAAAAGCTTTCTGTGGTTTTAAGAATGCAGGAGCTCCAGTTGTTTGAACATCAGCACACAAACTGAAGCACAGACAGATGTGAATCTCTTTCTCACGGTCAGTGGCAGTGGTAAATGTCACCAATAGCTACTGGGTAATGCTGCCACTTCCAAAGGACTCAAACTGAAAATCGTCACAAACAACTAGTGCAGTTTTGGAAGTGCTCAGAGCCCAATACACAATGACTGTATTTACACTGGATGTAGTGTGGCTCGGGAGGTGAATGTGTTGTGCACTAGGAAGGTGGTGCAATTCCCGGCTCCTCCATTCATATGTCAGTGTCCTTTGGGCAAGATACTGAATCCTAAATTGTCACATTGGTGTGTGTGTGTGTGTGTGATAGAAAAACTCTGTATGAATATATGAGTGAATGGATGAATGTGACTTGTAGTGTGAAGGGATTTGAGTAGTTGAGACTGAAAAAACACTATATAAGTATAGTCCATTTACACACATGAAACAAAGGAAAATACACTGTGTCATGTTTATGGGCATGTAGCACAAGTGAGACATGAGCCTGTGTAAACAGCTGGATTGATTAAAATAAAAGTGTATCTGGTCTGTCATACACACGTGAGACAGGAGAGTGAAGAACATGGCTGAAACCCTTTCTGTGTAGACATGATTAAAGTGTCATGTCATGTATCTTTTCTGCAGTATGTGTTTTTCTGAACAGGCAGTGAACTGGACTGAGCACACACACTAACTGTTCCTCTGGATCAGGGAATGCAAAAAATACTGCAAGGGCACACATAACTTATTATGAGGGACCACAGAAGTGGTGCAGAAAAAATTAGCACCATGACCTTTTGGGGGCTTGGTATTTACCTCAGAATGGACATCCTTGAGTTGATGGAACTAACTCTGATCAGCTGTTATGTTGCCATCTTGATACATAACATAATTTTAGAAGTCATTTTGGGTCCTATGCCAGATTATATTGCACAGTAAGCAGGAAACCCCTCAAATGCAGTTTGGACAGGTGAGAATCTATTGGTGCTATTAAATGTGAAGAACACAACGAGGCAAATAAGTACTGTGATGCATAAGAAATTCAGATCTGACAGTGTGAGTCTGATTGGGGTGGGTTTTTTTTGTATGTGTGGAAAAAGTTACCCTTGACCAGTTTGCTGGTGATATAAATTTATTTCTATTGTGTTAGAAGTATACGCTACAATGGCACAGTAAATGAAGGAGGGTGAGTGATCTGATCACTAGTTAATTTGTTGAGGAAATAACAGATTAATCAGAGGTTCATGTAAACAATTTAACCCTAAGTCCAACCTCAGACACAGTGTGGTCAGTAGCAGTACTACTCTGTGGCAGTAAACATGCCTGTCTTGGCTGAGGTGCAGGTTACACATGGACTCCCTTCCCTGGCAGATTTATGTGTGTTCTGACAGCAGGGGCTTCCACCTGCACAAACACTGTCCCTGACTGCTGCTCATTGTGCTAACAAGACCTGCAGCAGCTCCCTGGACACAGCCTCTCCACGACCCCCCCCCCCCCCCCCCAAACAAAAGTTTTGTTTTTTTTTTTCTTTTAACTTCACCATTGCTTTCTGAGGTTTATAGATCTTCATGCATCCAAACAGGAAAAGCGTTCTGGAGAGTGAATCCAACTTTGCTCAGTTCACAGTGCAATGTTGCATTTTAAAACACACAAATTCCAGTAAAACAGATGTTTTGCTTTTGTAAACCATCATATCCAAAGAGTCTGTAAGGTCTCATTCAGCCAACATTACAGCAGCTTTGCTCTCTGGCTGATGATAGATGTAGAGATCCAAGCTATATTGGATATAAGGCATTGGATGATTTTGTGAATCCTCAACAAAATTTGTGAGAACATTCAATGATATTTTTTTCCCCATACTCTTATAGTAAGGTGTTGGGTCACTACGTGCTGTCGGAACAGCTTCAGTGCACCTTTGCATTGATTCTACAAGTCTCTGGAGGAATGGAACACCATTCTAATGGGAAGCATCACGACTGTGCAAACTAAGGTCATGACATTTTACAGGTGTGTAGATCAAAATGAAGGCTGAGTTTGGGCATGGTAAGACCCACAAGTTCTGCATTTATATTTACATTTACATTTACTCATATGGCAGAAGCTTTTATCTAAAATGACTAACAAGTCAGGGACAACAATAAAGCTTCAGAACAGTGGGAGGCCTTGTAGTAAGTCCTAAATCTAATCTGTAAATCATAGTAAAAGAACAGGTAAGAAGTGCACTAAAAAAAACATAATAAGTGCTGGTTAGGCATTTTAGGGTGTTGGAGGTGTGATGATTTTTTGTGCATACTTCCTATGTTGACTGCTGGATTGTGATGGTCACTGCATGGATTTCATCCCTAAGTGTTCACATCCCCCAGGTACTGACACCTATAGGTGAACACCCACTTGAGACTACATCCACAGTTTGGTTACTGGTCCCTGCTAATAAGGTGGTGACCTGTAATCAATAATTTCATAAATACTTATACTTATCCATTATAATTGTTCATATTTATCTAATAGCCAATAATAACCAATTTGATTCAGGCAGCCATGGGGAGCCAGTGTGGGTCAATAAGTAGCAGAACAACTTGTACACTTTTAGACTGATCAAAGACCAGAAGTGCCTCACTGTGTATGAAGGGAGGCCTGACAGAGGGCCATGGCAGTAGTCAAGGTGAGAGATAACCACTGCCTGTACCCAAAGTAGGATGGCATACTGAGTCAAGTAAGGCCTGATGTTGTGTAGTTGAAAGTGGCACGACTGGGACACAGATGTGACATGGTAAGAGAAGGATACCTGGTCATCAAACATAATATCCAGGTTTCTCATGAGCTTGGTTGAAGTGAGAGAAGAAGTAGCAATTTTGATGTTAATATTGTGACTGAGAGACCGATTGGCCAGGATAACAGCCAGCCCTATGAAAGGGTTAGTTGAAGGTGGTGTTTCTTCATCCTTCTGGATGGAGTCTGCACCCATGGGGGTCATTTGGCAGGAACAACAGGTATAGTGCGGTGTCTTCTGCATAGCAGTGATATGATAAGCCAAGTGAGCAAATAACTGGAGGAGTTGCTGTATATTGCAAAGAAGGGCCCCATGGCTTTGTGGAAAGAAAGGGGTAAGGATAAGGACATATGTCTTTGCTATGGCACATTGCAGGAACCCAGTGAGGTGGGATTCAAACCGAGAAAGGCCCAAGATGCCCATATCAGACAGTACAGATAGCAGGATGTTGTGGTTCACCACGTCAAAGCTTGCTGACAGGTCCAGCAAGATAAGAACCTTGCTGCAGCTCAGTTAGACAGGCAGTGTGGCTGGAGCAATCCAATTGTAATATGGTCTCTTGTTGAACTCCAATCTAATCAAATAATTTGGGGGCATCTGATGACTGAGTGGTTGTGGGACATAGTATCCTCTTTTCAGTCCTGCCAGGCGATGTTTGTTGCATGTCATGTGTCTCTTTCTCACTGCATTTCCTATCATATCTTTATTATCACTGTCAAAAATAAAAGCAAATACATAACAATAATATAGAATTATGTGTACAAATTTTAACTTTAATTAATAAGTGTAAATCGTTACCATATAGTAACTGTGCAGGACATGTAAATGAGCCCCAGTTTCATTCAAGCCCTTGTCAATGCTGAGTGAGCCTATCAGTGGCAGTAAACCTCTATATATTTATCAGTAGACCAGAGTTTCAAATATGGTGTCTGTGATGACAGTGCCACGCTGCAGACAGACAGCGATGTGTTTTACATCAACCAGCAGTGACTGGTTTGCCAGAGCTGAAGAGGAGAGCAACCATGGCAATGGAGACAGAGTGGGCTACAGCAAGTAGTGTGGCAGAAAAACCTTGAAGTCATAGATCATTTCTAAAGCTGTCAGTGTTCAGAGAAACACAGCAGCCTCAATAAATGCAAAATGGAAGACATTTGGAGCCACCAGGATTCTTCCTTAGTTGGCCATCAGGCCATCTGAGTAACTGGATTCCCATCCAGTTTAACAGAGCTTGAGAGGATCTGCCAGGAAAATTGTGACAAACAGCCCAAATCCAGGTGTGCAAAGCTTGTAGAGACTTAACCAAAATGTTGTAATTACTGCCAGAAGGGCCTCTACAAATTACTGGATTAAGGATCTGAATACTTTGAAAATGAGAGATTTCAGTTTTTGATGTTTAATAAATTTGCTAAGATTTCTAAAAACGTTATTGAGTCATTGAGTCATTGAGTGTAGATTAACATGCAAAATGGCAATTCTGACTTAAATTCTGTTAAATCTACAATATGAAAAAGTGTGAAAAAAGTGAAGGGGTTCAAAGAGTTTCTTCAGCCACTGTATGTCTGAACAATTATATAGTATATTACTGTAAAAGTGGCTCTAAATATTGAGAATATATTCTAAACTTTATGTAGAGAAATGTGAGACCAAACTGACAGAATGACATTGCCATCTCTAAGATTACTTCCTCCGTAGGGTCATACCCCTGCACACTGTAAAAAGTGACTTTTGGCCAGATGCTTGCAGGGGGTCCTGGAGGTGTTAAAAAGGTCATGGTGGGGTATTGGCCCCTGACATGGGACAGAGGGCTGTCTTTAGACTGTCTGTCTGCATTACTGAGGCGGTGGAGGGGTTTGGAGCCAGAAGTAATTTTGATTGACCCACAAACAGACACACACACATAAGCAAGTGTATCCTTATACACCTGTTTCATTTTAAAATGGCAAACATACTGTATCCACATCTGCATACATGAATATATGGCTACACTGGACAACTATGGCAAGCACACAATAGTGTGCGAAAGAAATATTTGAACAACAATAAGTTTCAAGGTAATTAAAGAAATGGAGCAAAATCAGATTCTCACACTCCATTAGTCTTTGCCCTTCCTGCTGGCCTGGCATAAATGACTAGACAGCTGTCTGAGTGAGTGTGCCTGAAGACTACCAATGAAATGACAGGCCATGCTCGCTACCCCTTTTCCTTTTTTGGGTGATGAACTTGACAAATTCTTGGCTGTGGATAGAGACATCATTCTGTCATTAACACCCCACTTACCTACCACAAAATATCTGAATGGGCCGCCACAGCGTCATCTGCCCTTCAACAATCACCAGCAGTTCTCACACTCTCATAACTGCCTCTCCTCAGCTCCCTGACATTGCTAGTGCCACTGTCACTGTCAATTTCTCATCTGTTTGGCACGCAGAGAGTTGGGTGCTAATGTCTTACTGAGTGCTAAAATCAGTGGAGAGTGGAGACACACAAAGGAGAGTTTCCTCTTGCCCACTTTCACAAATGAGCATGTGGATTTTTGGACTGGATTTTTGGACAGTCTGTGATCAGTGCTGTAAAATGTTTTATGTTTAGAAAACAGTTATGATACTCTCCTGGAAAATGTGTTCTGTGAAACTTATATGAGTAAAGTACTTTAGAATAATGAAGTAATATTTTTTATCTTGTTATTTTACATCCCTGACTTGAGATGCTCATTTTTCCAAAATTAAAAATACTCTATTGATAAATTGATAAATAAGATTGATAAATACATTACTAAAGGAAGTGACACAACCAGTAAATGTCCTGCATTTAAATTTTACAAAAAGAGTAATTAGCAAAATGTCAAGAGTCAAGTAGTATCATCACAAGCACTTATTATACAAAATGCCCTGTTACACTTGAATCTGTTTTATTATTAGTTTATTATTAGTGATGCATTAACATATAAGTAGCTTTTTTTTATCTTGTGACTGGTGCTAATCTTAACTACACTATATGCTGTTAGGATCTTGAAGGATTTTATAAGATCATCATGGAAAGTAAATAAGTGCAGGTTTTCCCTCTGAAATGTAGCAGCATAGAACTACATCATAAGGTATCTGATAGTTAGCAACTAATGCAGAGTGTTACAAACAAAACAAATGTGTAAAAGTCCATTAAGATGACTTGTGCACTTTTGAGTTATACTGTGTTATGAATTAATGTCTATGGACACACACTCACTCCTATTGTTGTCATAACTCAATTTCTGTAAGCAGTACAACTCCATTCATAATTCAAAATGTTAATGATTGGACACTGATCAACTGTATGCCAATTAATTATAATGACACATACAGTGCATCGGTTAGTTTGACTTATATGATGCATTACCCCATTCACTTCAACTCTGTTTGTGAGGCATTACATTCAGCACACACAACATGGCACAGTAATGAATGATGCTCAAGCACAGTATGATAGTTGCATTTGTAATTTTTTTGTTGCAGTAAAAGCTTTTAGGCCATGTTCGCTACCCCATATTCCTTTTTCGGGGTAACTCCCATTTACTTCCATTTACAAATTTATACTATACTCACTATGGAATATGCAACATTAATATATGATACCTAACCAAACCCAGCTAGTACCATCCTTGCAAATTCAGAGACACTAGAGCAACCTCATAAGAGCATCCCCAGTCAAAAAAATATTTTATAGGTCACTCTCCAGATGGTACTTTCACTCTTCCCTATCCACTCTCTCAGACCCAGACACATCAGTCTAATTTAGGCTCAGGTCCAACTGTATTGATCATGCCTCTGGCGGGTGCACATATCATTCCTCTCACCATTTCACAGCCTCTGCCTTCTTTAGTTTTCTCAAATGAAACTGAAGCTCCACTTTGAGCTTCAGTTTCTGATTGATTGGCATTCTGGTGAGGCAAATAACATCTCTAGTTTTCATATTTGTCGTGTTGGAGTGGGAGGTGTAAGCTGATATTTCACATAACAGCTTGGTTATTTCTTTCTGGCCTTATGTTACCAGAGGACAGGAGATGCCAGAGGGTGAGGGGATTGACACATGTAGTGTGTGGATGGTCAGGTGGAGAAAGAAGGCACTAATTTAGTGCCACCGCATGTCTATTCTAGGCCTGTTGAGATTACATTTCTCCTACACTGTCAGACTCTCAGGCATCTGTTTTTGTATAAGTGCTGTGTTTTTTCCCTCAGCCTACCTCTTTCATCTATCAAGCAGAGTTGTATACAGGTGTGATTAACTTTGCTGTTTGTTGACATTTGTTTGTAAATATGTAATATCGTCCATTAACACCTCCCTTCAGTTACTTTGACAAAAATATGTGTTGATTTTTTCAATGTAATAGAATTGGTAGAATCCAATGGCTACCTGGTAGTGAGGAAAAGCGTGTTTGCCTAAAAATGAGAAGCAACCTTCACAGACCCTGAGGCGATGGTCTGGCCTATAGAATATTCACGCTTTGCATCTCCAGCTGTTCCCGCCCCTACTGTTGCTTCTTTTAACAAAAACTTAAGGTTTTAAGGCCCTTGGTTTTTTAACAGTTGTACCATTACTTGTTGAACTGAGCTGGACCCAATACTTGCATTTAAAAGTGTAATCCTCAGGCTCTCTGTAGGTGTTATTTGCTGCCATACTATTTTCATACAGGCATGCAATCTTGTGATAGGTTGGCCCACAAAGATCCAGCCATTGGAGCCATTTGAAATGGGACAGTTTAGCTGCGCCACTGTGACACACTCGGTCTTCAAATGCAGTCTCCACAGGATTTGGCCCCTGAATTAAGACACAACTGTTGCCGGTAGACACAAAGCGACATTCTCATCCCATTGGAGAGATGTTTGTGGCCACTTGATTAATCTGTGATTGATGGTTCTATATGTTGCCGCCTCCAGCACTGACTTGGTCTTCAGCATCTCCAGAGAACACTTCATCTGGGTCGAGCTGCTGTGTGAGCTAGATTTTCTGCATTCTGTAACTCTATCTGTCTTCTCTTTGTTCATGGGCAGGTAGCATACAGTGAGTTTACTAGTGTGTATCTTATGTATGCTTGTGTATCTTAGCCCTGTACTGAGATGGTAGCTGTCTGTGAGATAATCTGCTAGCGACCCATGATGACCGAAAAGCTTTTATGCACCCAAACCTTTTTCATTGTTGGATTATTACCTGTGTTCTTCTATTCAAGGCAATATTTCCAGTGCCTTCTTTTGTGGTAGAAAAATAATAAATACATACATTTGAAAATTCCCCTGATTTGATACTATGAGCAAAGCTCTCATTACTTCAGTGTTAAAAGAGTACTTAACTTTTTTTTAACATTATATTTTTTCCACAGGTTATTGTTCTCTGTCAAAACCTGGTGCCTACATTACCCACAATACAAGTTGATTGCAGCCTGGCTCCACCAGGGAGGGCTGACTTCTTTCTAACTTAACTTTCTTACTCCACACCCTCAGATTTTTTAATCAATTTATCAATTTATGTATCAGTAATACATGAAGTAGCATTTCTCTAAAAGACTTTGTATTAAAAGTATTTATTAATTTCACTTGAAATTTCCAAGCTCAAATTTATATCAACACAGTTTTCTCCAGTGGTGACAGAGTTGCTGAGTTGAGACAAAGCTGGAGGGAAATAGTCTGTCATCCACTTAGTAAACAACCTAACGTTGTTCACTAAAACAGAATAAAGGAATATTCTGTAAATGATTTATTCATGGAAACAACAAGACAAATTGCAGGAAAACAGATTGACATGAATAAGACCTTAAGAAGGGTTTGAGCTGCAGCCAGCCTCTCAAGTTGTCAACAGAAGCTTGCCAAGTGCAGTGTTGTCCAATAGGGTGACTCCTGTAACTTCGATCAGGTTATGTGCTGCTCTGCATGTTGCCGGTAAACCTAGCTGTGTTGTTTCAATCACACTATGACTGCACAGATGTGAAGTTTAAGGCCTGGAGATATTAAAATCATAGGCCTCATTAAACCCAGTTATTTATGTTCATCTAAACCCCCACACAGCAACCTAGCCAGTCAGATCAAATCTCCCTGGCAGTGCGGTGGTTGTGAATTGTCGTCTAAATAACAGCAGCTGTGAGAGCCTGTCGAGTCGGACTGACTGATATCTTGGCTAAGGATGCTCCTGGATCACAATAAAACTGTCACAGACATTTTATCATCTACATTCCTTGCTCAGGACTTTTCCACACATCTTAAATTTCCTTGAGTTGAGCAGCAAGATGGACAAATTCTCATCTTGCCAACTTGCATAGTGTACATCCTCTCACACAAACTCTCTAGAGTTTCATTATCTCTGTTAATGGCAAGAACTCTAGTCATCCTGTCCAACATGTTCAAACACTTTGACATCAGTCTGTCAGTCTAACACTAAAGTGCCTTGACAGGCTGACAAGAATTTAGATTTGGTGTGGATATTCATGGTTCCCAGGGGATGATTCTCAGAGGATGATCAGGGTTTTCCATGCTCTTTCGACTTGTCGTCAGAGATCACCGGACCAGTCTTTATGAAACTTGATCCAGATCATCTGCTGGGACTTTGCAGATCTTAGGTTGTAATGGAAAGTTCATTATGCCAATCTGTTTAATTTTTTTTTTCAATTTTATCAAAATACATCATTCTGAATTTGCAATATGTTGAACACATTGGGATATCAAGCTGAAATTTGAGACATGGTCAAGCGTTTCAGTAAGTTATATATTGAAATGCATTGCGCTTTACCTGTAGGGGGTGTTGCAAAAGTGGACATGGCCTATTACAACAAATTTAAATTTCTAGACATTTCACATTCGAAACATATCACATAAACTAAAAAACAAAACAAAAAAACAAAAAACAAAAAACAAAAAACAAAAATATATTATATATATTCATATATATACTATATCACCCCTTAGTCCTACAGAGCTGAAATTTTTTCAGCACATCCACTGATATGTGACAAAATTTCAGCTCAGTGCAACCAACAGTCAATTCAGAAGTCTGTCACTCTGTATTTTTCAAAATATGCTAAATCAATTAACATCTACAGTATTCCTTCACAAATTCTATTTTCTTTAAATCTGACTCACATCTACAACTCTATATACTCTATAAAAAGCCTCCTGGACAATAAAGACCACCGTGATTTTTAGCTAATTTGCATATTGTGAAAGACATGACATACTTTTTGAATGTCGACTCTATCGACAACAAATTTGACGTGCAGCCTTGCTGGACTGAGATACACACTATTATGATAAATGGGCAAGATAAAAACCCAGTGCATTTTGTGTATGATAGACATAATAAGATTCTATTTACTACACTGACACTTTAAATTTTGAATTTCTTTCTAAATTGTGATGATGAAAGTGTGTGATCGGTGTCACTGCTTTAAACTGAGCTTTAGTGACTTTGCTCAGCTTTGTCAAGCCTGAAACCCACTAGTTGTTGCTCATGGCTTTAATTTTGGAAGATTGAGCTGCTTTTGTTGAACATAAAAGGATTAAAACCTGCAAATTACAATTTTGGAAAGGCAACGCCACTCATACTGTAAGTCCCATTGGCTTGACATTTGAAGTCCAACTCAATAAGCTCTATGAAAAATATTGGGCCCGTAGAAGTCCACTGTGATGGATTCTCTGCCATTCTGAATTTTTTGAAAAACACATATTCAACATCAATTTCTAAATTGTAGGTCTGATACAAAATTGTGGATGATCATTGGACCAACTTTATCAAGAGTTCCATAAAACTTGTTGATATCTTATTTAGTTTTCAAGATATTAACGGCTTGAATCACTGTTTCCCTTTAGCCACACTTTAAAAAAATGACAGCTTTTTTTTTGTTTGTTTAAATCACTTTAGCTACTTTTACTTTTTCCCCTGACATGGACCTCTAGCAGGAGTTTTGTCTGTCAGGAACAGAATCCTTGGACACAGACAATTCCACGTTTCACATTGTACATACAATACCAACATTCAGTACTCGTGCAATGTGATCACTGATTGTTTTACCCCTATCATAAGAAAACTGATATTGGATATGGATTCTGCAATGTTCAATTATCATTATTATTATTATTATTGTTATTTCATGCCTCCTACAATATCTGCACTTGGGAAGAGTGGTATTGTTAATGATAGGGAATGATAATGATTATGGTAAATGAAAAAGCACAGATTAATTGGTCTGTACTATGGGACATGAACTCCAGTCTTTCTTTCCATCTTGCTACATATAGGCTCACTATTTCCTGCACTGGCACTGGATGTAATTCCTGGACATAATGAACTGGTTTGTTTCCTATTTCTTGCCAAGACATTCTTTTCTTTTATCCATAACTTTGTAGCTTTTGCATTTGAACCAAACCTAGCAATTGCATATAGCATCTATTGTTGTCTTACCCTTGTTGCCACAGAAGGAAATTCGCTCGTGACATGATACCTACAACATGTATCATCTGTGAGTGATCCAAACCACAGACAGCTTTCCTGTGTAAATACCCTTAATATGGATGTTTCCTCAGTCAGCCAGCCAGGATGGAGTAGATGTTGCCACTGATATGACAGCTTCGTGCAGTCTGCAGCCATCCTGGGTGGGCGAGGCCGGCCATGGTTTAACAGGATAATCTCCACGACAAGCTCAGCCCTTTGTTCCTCTTCAAAGGATCTTTGAAAGGGAAATATCCACCTCAGGTTTTACAGCCAGAGTTAACCCCTCAGACAGAACAGACAAGTCCCTCCACCAGAGACCAGTATCCACAGTCCATTAAAAAACGCTCAATGGCTGGATGCCATTTTCACTTGTGTTCTTCTTTTTTTCTTGTGCCTTTGATGCCTTTGTACACAAGACAGTTATGTGGCTCCATTTGTGTTTGTGTGTGTACTCTTACACACACATGCATACACATATGCTCCTTTCCTTTTGCTCCATATCATCAGGGATGGGAGCTGATGAGGGTCACTCTGCTGGGGTTAAAAGACTGGTTTGAGATTTAAAACAGAATAATTTATGTGAATCTGCTGCCTCATTGTAAAGAGGTCAAATGGGGCTAACTGACATGGTGATGTAAAAACACTGGTAATGGGAACTAAAGACAAAGACTAACTTAAAAAGTTACATAAGAGTATGTTCTCATGAAGCCACTCAACCTTGGTGAGAGCAGATGGTAATTACTTTGTAGTGTAACGTGGAAAAATGATGTGATTTATTGAGTGGATACACACACTGTCACAGTTTTACTAAACAAAAGGCCCCAAAAAAATAGAAAAACTGAAGATAGTGAGCATTGATCACATTAATCCCTAGAAACAAAAGTTAAAGTTAATTCTAATTCAAACCCATTAACTTGAATGTATTTTACCCTTAAACCTGCACTAATCAGTTTTTTATATGGGTCATATTACCGCGTGTGATGTAAAAGGGGTCACTTGTAGTGACAAAACCACCGAGTCTCTGCAGAACCCCTCACCTTGATTTTAGGCTCTATGTTCAACTCTAGTTGGTGTTACATCCAGCAGCTTTACTGTTCTCTCTCGCCGCTCTCATGTCTACCACAGGAATCTGTTTATGGCAAAAAAAAAAAAAAAAAGAAGAAGCTATCAATGCATTCAGCACCATGGTTTCAGACTAAGTTAGCAGCCAGCTGGTGAACATAGTGGAGCCTTTAGCAGCTATAGAATCAGATATTTTTCTGAAAAGTTGAAGATCAAGAGCAAAAAGGTGACTGAAATACATTTATACAGTGGAAACAAACACAACTTCAAAAGAATGCTAATGTTACTCTGTGTCCACTGGATGTGTAAATAGGCAGCTGTTAGCTCTTGTGAGAGGCTGAACAGGCAACATCCTCCAGCAACAGTTATGTCTTTTAATATTTATGTCTAAATAAGCAACATTCAACACTTGTAATTATTATTTATTAATATTTAAAAAACATAAACTCAGGTAACAATACCACTATCAGTCAATTGTTAAATTCTTACTGATGCCTGTAACTATGTCCCTGCCCACTACAACCCAGAAAAAAACAGGACATAGAACAAACACACAAAACAAACACAGAAATCTTTCATGTGAGGAATCCAAATTACTTTGGCAGAAAGAAACACATGTCCATTCATTTTTCTGGTGCAAAAAGAAGAAGTAACCTCTTCAGTAATCTCCCAGAAAAAGAGAACTGTTTTTAAAATAACTTGTAATTGGCAGATGCTTGGTTTAATATCTTAAGATGATGTGATAATTAAGTTGTGATCTTCAGATAAAGAGCCGTGAAACACAACCTTCTGGCTGGAATATCTGTACCTACAATAATAATATTCAATATTTGTAAAGCTATTATTATTATTCTATAATTACATACATAAAACATTGTGTATTATTAGTGGTAGTTTTAGTATTATTATGACAACAGCTTTTCCAACCTAATTAAAATATTATGTGGAGAAATTGATTGATTGCATTTTTTTATACTGTATCAACTGTATAATCAACTGTAATCCAAAAATATCAGATGCTCTTTAAACACAATATAAATGTAACAGGACACACTAAACCTGTGGCCCCTGCATCCTCACACATTGACTAATATTGTCATCTCTCCCTTGTTCAGTTGTTCATTCCTGGTGGTGGGTGTCTGCTGTACATGTGTTACATACGCTGACATACATACGTGTGAACACAATCCGCCTGCTCGGCCTAACAGACGCAGGACTACATGTCACCATGACATGCAGACTAATGCTGGAACAAGCGGGACATGGATTAAGCAAAAATCCTAAATGGGATTCCATTATGTTGCTGTGGTCATGATGGAGACCAGGCAGGTGTGCTGCAACAATAAGCTCTTGTACATGTAGAAGTTGGAGCAGTGTGTGTGTGGGTATGTGTGTATATATAGTGCATGTATGTATGTTGGTATGTGTATAGGTGACCAAATGTACTCACTAGTGCCAAAAAGATGAGGTAAACAAATGGTGAATAAGAGCAGTTGTTTTGTAGGTTCAGATTGAAACTGTAACTATGGAGGAAGAAATGTCACATCTTTCCTCTTACAATTAAAAAGGTCTTAGTCTGACTTATGGTGAGATATAGGAGATAATATTAACAAACTTTCAATAGAATCTTTACCAAATTATGCATTTGTCATTACTCGTCAGTTTGCTGACTTTATTGTGCCACTGTTAGTAAGGGCATAGGTTGTCCCGGCCAATATTTGAGTGAATTCGTTCCCACCCTGTTTGGAGTGCAGGCATATGTGATATGTGTTACGATGTGCCCTCCCAGAGGCTATGTCTCCAAGACAACCGATTAAGGCAATGATAGCATTTGATTGGCTGAAAGGACAGGGACTAGGTGGAAGTTCACGTCATGTACAAATATCATACTTACTGCCAGACACGGAGGAGGCAAGGGCAGATCAGTGTGTGGTAAGTTATCAGTGCTGTCAGTCCAGACCTCAAGCATGGGCCAAAATTTAACATTTCAGATGAACAGCACACATTACTTTTCGTCCATGCCAAATAACCAGCCAGCGTCCACAATGATTTAAACAGAAAACCTGCTAGCTACCTGTCACCAGCCTTATTTTATTTGATTAATACTGATGCATCACTGGTGTTGTACCATTTTACTGTTGTAGCTGGTCAAGGTGGAGCTAGTTTTAGTGTGAAATCAAGGGGAAAAGGGGAACTGCAACACCAGTGGACATACTGCTACTGAATATAAAAAATGTTCATGTTGGATGCAAAAATGTTGAAATATTGTTTGTTTTTTCTGTTAACAAGCAATTTTTTTTAAGTTTACTTTCTGTTATTCTTTGATGTGTTACTGTGTATAGGTTTTAATTAAATGTAAATATAGATCATATGTTAATAAACCATTTGGTTGACCTTTAAAATGTCTTTGCTTTGGATGGGTTGTTGTGTCCCAGCCAGTATTGAGACCAAACCTATGCCCTTGTACTTAAGTGCTTTAGTAGATTTCCATTCAGTCAAAGTAACACTGGCTCACTTTAAAATGTTAAATGTTAAGTATGGCAGGGTTTCACAGTAAGTTAACTAAAGGGCTTAAATTCCTTGAGGGGAAAAAATATATATTTTTCTGTTTTGCTATCCACCAACTCCTGAGAAAAACATTCTTTCAGGTGCTAAATACTCCAAAATGCTCTCTAGCTGGTGTCTAAGTTTGGTGTACAGCGGGGCTCTCAGAGCTTTTTTCACTGAAACTGTTGCCTGCTTCTGCTGGAAATGATGCCGATCAGAGTGAACCAAAATAAGTTGTGCTCAAACTAAAACCACAACAACAAGCTGAAAGATGTTAAGACCATAAGTTAAGATGCACTGTAGAGCTGAAGCAAACTGCCGTGGTGTTGGTGATAACATTCTCCAGGTTCACAACTATGAGAGACTCCATTCACATTACAGATAAGTCATTTGATCCACTATTAATCTAAAAGTACTACAGCCTTAAATAAATGAGTGTAAACATTTTTTCTTTCATCTTTTACAAAACAAACAGTACTGAACAGATATTCTTTAGTTTTTCTGGGCTAATTTATTTTCTTTTTTATGGAGATATTATTATCATTATCTGGGCACAAAAGTGATGCTGATATTTATTTTTTATCAAAGTTATCTAAAGGTGAACATTTAATTTGAACATTTTCTGGAGATATTTACAGTTTATTATGGACATGTCTTAACTGCATCATTACCTTATAATATGCTTCACATAACAAAACTGTTGCAAATACAGTTAAAAATATAAATATGAGCACCACAAAAACATGGTTTTCTCAAGAGCATAAAATATACATGAAAAAAATTCTTCACATTCACTGGGCTTCCGGAGACACTTCTACTCACCGTCACCATAAACCATAACAGTCAGACCCAATCGTAAATTACGGCAAGACAAGGCAGACCACACAAATGAAGAGGTGATGAGAGCGACCACCTGTGGAGAAAGTCACTGAGGAAGGATAAAGATTTTAGAAGGGTGGATGTTAGGTTGTTGTTGCTTTCAGGGGGGTGCGGGAGGGGGGTGGATTCTGTATGCTTTGACCTCCTGCTCCGCTACATCTTTATTTCGTGGCTGACAAAGTGAATGCCAATGCAGTGTAAGGAATTCTGCCTCTACCTCTGATTTATGGTCCTCAGCTGCTGTCAGCCACCAGCTGGCCTTCAGATGGGCCTCAGAGGCAGCAGACAGACACACAGACACACAGACAGAAGGCTCACAAGTTGGTAAGAGAGGTGCAATGCAAAAAAGAAAGGTGTCAAAATAAAGAGGAAATGATGGCTATCCTGGATCCGTTACATATTAGATGTTTTTACTAGTCTGCTCATGATATAAAACAATAGTAAGAAAAAAAAATGTTTGAAAAAAAAAAGGATCAAAATCGATACAATATAGACCTTGTCTTTTTGATTGATGCGTTCTTCTTCTTGGTCAAAATCTGGCACCTGCACAGTGAAACTTGTGAGCCTACAGTTTGGTCAGAGATGGTAGCAGCGGCTCATGTAGCGTAGTTTCGCTGAGCAGCCTGCAGAGGTCTGGTAAGTTCACTTCTTTCGACATCCACACCTCCTTGATTTTTTTTTTTTTCATTTTCAGACTTGTAGTCTTCAGCCCCAAATGATGTGGACTGAGTCAGTGTAAAGGGGCTGCAGAACGTGGTCTCTTACGAGGGGGAGGTGATTGTCGCTTGACAAGAGCTTCATTGCATTCACAAGACAACATGTTATAATACGACCTCTGAACAGCTACGTCTGCAGATCGAAGGCTACAGTGAGTTGCTATCAGAAAGTGACGAGCTGGGCCGGGGCTAGCTGGTTAGCATGCTAACTTCAGTAGAAGAGAAGACGTGATAGAAACCAGAGTTAACAATGGTGTTTGACTTCATCTCTGGAGGCAGCTGTGGTGAGTAAAGGAACAAAGTTTGATGCTGAACTCACAACATTCCTTCTAGACTGGTAAGTAAACAGCTGTTAATGCTAACATTTGCTATTTAGCAAAACTTAGAGATAGATTTCTCGCAGCTCCCTCTGACAAAAGATTTACACCTATATACATGTGTAAGTTCTCTCCAATACCTGTAAACATAATTAAATGCTTAAAATCAGTTTCTCTTCAATACAATAATAATACACCTGATGTAACAGGAGTTGTCATATTCTCAAGTAGAGCTGCTCCTAGCTGCTAGCTAATGTGCCACTTGACAAAGCTGTCAGCTGTAGATGAACGGTCAAAAAAAAAAAAAAAAGATGATCTCATTCAAGGTGATTCCCATGTGCATATGCAGCTTCAGATCCTAAGAAAAGCAAACACCACATTGGACCAGGTGTGAATGATATCTCAAGTTAATTTTCAGGCATTGTCTTCTCAAAGTACAGCCATATTTGAAAGCTCATGGCAATGACAGGAGAGTACAACTTTTTGTTTTTGTTTCTTTTACTGTCATAATTATGGGCATTCTCCATTTAAATCATAAGAACCTTTTGCACTCTAAATTTCACTACTGGGCTGTGGAGGTTCTTAATACAGGTTGTCAAATGTTGAGAAGAAGAGACTCATGAGCAAAATCTGGACTCTAACAACAGCAAAGTTGCTTTGTTTGTCTAAACTCAGCTGTTAGTTGAGCTTTATCATCTGACAAACATGAATGTGACAGACACTAATCCAGGTCCACAAACCATTTTGTTTGTTTCAGAGTGTCTTCATATGTCATGACATTTTTGTGAGACCCATGACAGACTGTGATGAAAAATGCCCGAAAAGTAATCTTTGAACAATGAATAAGAAAAGACATAAGGGACAGGATGTCGAGACAGAGAGAGGGAGAGAAAACTCTGCTGAGCTTGTTAAGAAAGTAATCTGAATTCAGGCCTCATTCCCTCCATTGATCTGATCGTTGAGAGGGAAACCAAAATGTTTGGCTTATTTTAGCCAATTAAGCTGTGAGAGAGCCAATTGTGCATGTGCTATCTTTGCTCAAAGTGCTTATTGTCAGGCTGCTTGCAGAAGGATCAATTGCAGGCTCTGTGATTGGATTAGCCACGTAATCAATGCTGGTCACTAATATATTAACAAGGTAATTATAGCGCTGTGGAAGAGGCAGCCCTGCTGCAACAAATGCAACACTCTCTCACTCTTAAATATTATAGGCTTGAGTGAGAACGACAAAAGAGTCACACCCCCTCCAAACCCACCACATCATTGTCTCTTTTCTGTCTTACACACAAAACACACACACTCACACAAAGCGGTGCCCCCTACTGCTCCCGTGGAGAAGGTGTTAATCACATTACCAATGATGACACTTCACACTCCCGCCATAAAGACATGCAGCAGCAGGGCCCAGACTCTTAAATAAATCTCCCGACAGCTCACAGCCATTACTCTAACACATGAACAGTGATGTCTGATGCCTGGCTGAGCCCGAGCTGTGTGTGTTGTCATCAGATCACATCAGATCTCATATGTCGTCTGTGCCATCGACATTCCAGCAGTTCTAGATTTGACGACAAAAAAACAAAACAAAAATCATTTACTGTCATGATTTAAAAAGCTATGGATGTTGATTGACAATGATTTTCTGGATGACTTTATAATCATATGAAAAGTCATTGAACTAAATTACTGTCAGAACTGAAGATGCACTGGAAGTGAACGGAGGGGTTTAAACACTTCTGCATTAAGACTGAATAGATTATGGTATGTCTCATAAAATTTCATGCAGTTGTGCTGAATACAGGTGCTGAGTTCTAAATGCAACAGGAGTGGATGGGTCTCCTTAAACTAAGGGATGGACGGTAACAAAGTACATTTGTTTGAGCACTATACTGAAGTACATTTTCCAAGTATCTGTTTTTTACTTGACTATTATTTTTATTGGAAATGACTTCACTGACTTCACTGGCCTGACTCCATTTCTATGAAGTACTTGTCACTCTGAAGCACAACTTTTAGTCAGCGGAATGTGATTGTGACCACTTACCGTGTTCATCACAGGAGAAAATCTCCAACACTGTCAGTCATTGAACAGTTCAGTTTAAACTTGGCAGTGTCCTAACGATGCTACGTTAGATAAAGATGAGGCAAAAGATTCACCAAACCTCATCACTGCCAAAAAAGAGAAATACAAAAACAACAATGACTCCTTCCAGTGATTCAGTTGTGTTTTTATGTCCATGTCTATTGTCTTTGTATAATATTCTACAAGCTTTTTATTCAACAGGTTCTCCAGTCACTCATTCAGCAAGTTGGTTCTGTTAATGTGGAACAATACAATAGTGCATACAATGGAAGTTAATTGACTTCCAAAGGTTTTAATGCAGTATAACTCATGATAAAATGTAATCTCATGACGAAGGCTCATTATGTAATCATAATGAGTTTATTTGCAATTAACCAGTGTGTGACACTGAGTATTTTGAATTTTGAATGGAGTTTCCACTGTTTACAGATGCCTTTATTATTTACATAAAAAAGCAAGACATTGAATATAATTAAACACATATCAATATGCAGTATGAACAATATATATAGCGTAAATAGATTTTGCGTTATAGGTGGGCAAAAAAAAGTCCTGGTGGAAAAGAATAGAACAAATTAGACAAGACAACAGATAAGACAAACATAAACACACAGTCTGCATAAGTAGACAAAGAGAAAAGAAAATGAAACTAAGGTCAGAATACAGCCATGAGTTCATCTTGTTAGTTTTCTCTTTTGACGGCAGTGAGCAGGAGTGTGGGAGATCTTCAAGTGGTTAGTGGTGCAAAGTATTCTCAAACACTGTCACGTTTAAAAGCGCTTGCTGCTGTTAACTGAGTAAAGGCCCAGCGCTGCTTTGAAGAGCTGTCTCTTTGTCTGGTGGATGGGGACGGGGGGCTTAGCCGACCTGCTTGGTATTCCCCCCAAGGCTTTGTGCCTTTGGCTACCATATGGGAGAGAGAGAAGAGTCACATAAGTACTTAAGCAAAGTTTATATTTACCCAGGAATTTTCTCAGCTTTGCTTTACTTTAGTGGAAAAACAATAACCAGGCTGTATTGACGCTACCATTATAAGCACTTATGCAAAGTTCATATTAGCAATGGAAATTTCAACCTTGGCAGGAATGTTCATGAGGCAGTACATAGTGATTCTACCGCTGCACAAATCTGCTTTTTTTCTCAACACTGAGAGCGATCGGTGCTGAGAACTTGTGACAGACGAGAGAAAGTCTCAACCATAATTACTGTTTTATTTCACCCATTATTATCTTATTTCTTTTTTACTCACTCAGGAAACATCTCTTTCCTTGACTTATTAAAAATGACAGTAGAAATAAAAGGTTTTTGGTTTTTCCCAGTGACAGTATTTTGGAAAGCTACAAACTAAAAAGGTTTTGTAAAATATTTGTGTGACCAAAAGTGGTTGCACAGATATGACTTTAGTGGAAAAACATGTCAATGCTCAATAATACATATTTAAATGTATAAATACAAATTTCACAGATGCAAGTTTCTTTTGTTGTAGACTACAAGTTTAAGAATAAACAAGGTTCCTCAAATTACAAGACCCTAAATGAAAGAGAAGTTTGTGGTTGGTGTATATTTTCTTTTCTAGGTTACAATTTCACAACCTCTTCCATATCCTTTGGGACTGAGAATTTACAACACAGTAGTAACCAGGACAAAGATCTTGGAAAGACACGTTGCAGTTGGGTTTTTTTTTGACACTTTTTAATGCTGTGAGTGAAACACATGTGACATAATTCACTTCCATTGTATTGGAGTGGAGGCAAAGATTTCAGAGAGATGTGGCTCATAACCTTGAGATAATGTATATTATGATTTGGCGCTATACAAATAAAATTGAATTGAATTGAATTGAACCTCAAATCTTTTTCATGTCATTGTTATGTAGAATTAACATCTCACTGTAAAAAGAGCATTGGCTTAAAATTAAGATATTTACTGCACTGAAACAGTTTTTAATCCTGGAGACCAATTATAATGAGGGAATATTAATGATAAAGTAAAAATATCATGCAGGAATTTAAAACATGAATAGAAGCACAACAGAGGCACACAACACACAGCACACATTATCAGATATTAATGTAACACACAGAGCAAACACAGACATCAAGGTGACAACAGAAAGAAGGAACTGACAGATCAGATAAAAACACCAAAACAAGACCATCTCTATGGTCAGAGGCCCGATCCAGTCCCTCACTTGTTCCTCAGCTGCCACGTCTGCCCCCAGGTGTTCATTCTGTATGTACTGTGTGGTGCAGTGATACTGAAGCATCGCCTGCTTGGAGATGATGAGCACCCAGACTGTTGCAAGGATAAAGGACACTGCAAAAGTCTCATTAAAATAACTGCAAATATAAGTGCATCAAGTACTGGTACTGAGTATAAACTGAAGCAAGATATTTTACATAGAACTTAAACCAGGAAGTTGTTGGCTCCACTTGTTGACTTGAATTGCATGAATAACTTGAGTTACTCATGTGTTTGTCTGTACTGAAACATAGCAGAACATATGACAGCTGTTTACCAAATAACTCCCAGCAAAGCTGTCCATCTGGATAACTGAGCATCAGCCCAGTGCATGCTGGGAGATTAGACTGAGCCTGCTTGGCTAAATTCAATATTTACCAAAGAGGCTGCTGTCAACACTTCTCTGTTACAGCTAGTCTGGATGTGTGTGTGTGTGTGTGTGTGTGTGTGTGTGTGTGCCCGCGTGCATGTATGAAAGAAAAAAGAATGTCTTTCTGAGGTTTCTGGCTCGAAATTCTGTCTGTGTGAGGTGTTTATGGACACATTAAGAAGCTTGTGTTGAAATATTTATCATTTTAAATTTACGGCTGAGTTTATACAAAACTCTTCATATTTACAGAGACTTAATTCTAAAGACACTGCATGTAAGTAAGCTATTTACATTTGGAGGTGTGTGTATGGGGATGGGGGCAGCAACGTGGGGGTGTAATTGATTACATATGGTAAGCAGTTATACTGGCCTTTAATTCTTGCCTGTGTTTCTGTGTCGCACAAGAGCACGAAATTTGTGAGTAAACATCATTAGTCTCAGTCTCTTTTGGATAGATCACACACACATCTGAAAGTCATCTCCTCCATAGATGAAGACAGAGGGTTCCTCCAGGGTGCCTTGGTTAGTGTCATGTAAACGTACAACAACACAACACTGGGAGATCACTATCGAGGAGCCATTGTGGTTCTCTTAGTGTTTTGATTCTCCTAATTTGAGTCAATTATAGGATTTTAAAAGGATTCCCAACATGACCATATGTCAAACTAGCTCGGTACAGTGCCATAGAACCTTTGTTTAATGGCTCTTAAAGGAAAATTTCAGTTTCATATAACTTTTATCATTGTTTTCATAGTTTTAAGCATCATTACCGTCAGTAGGAATGAGTTGGAGTTATTTAGGTGAGCAGGGATCTGAAAGAAAGAGTCCTGTTCATTTTCTGCAAACACAGTGTTTGGTGACTGACAGTTGAAGCTTGAATGGACAGGAAACTTACCTAGAAACTAGCAGCAAGTAGCAATTAGCAGCTGTGCTAGACAATATCTGGTTCAAAGATAAGACGACAAAAGTACAAGTCTGTGGACATAAAAACATAAGTAGAGAAGGTAACTGTTAAGCAATGTAAAAGAAAGCGCCTTTACTCATGTGTGATAGACAGTACTTTTATTTTGAAGGATATTTCTCCCGGAAGTGATGTTTTATATTAACCCCGGGAAAATTGTAGCCTGTTGTGTTCGGGAAAATAAAGCAATGTTGGAACCTGTCAAAAAGTGGATTGAGTATCCTTAACAGGTTATGGGCCCAGGCAGCCGCAGACACTGCCACAGCAGAAGTTTACCGCGAAGTATGACATGGAGCTTCTACAAAGAATGAGAGCCGAATTAAAGATAAGTAAACGGCAAAATAAAGAGGAGTTTTGCGAAGCATAACGCAAACGCCAGAGCTAAGTGCTAAAGCTAACAGACAAAAAGACTGTGCCACATGCAAAGATGACGAACAAGGGAGCAGCAGGTATGCTATCACCGCAACTTATTTTAGATGGAACAGAAGATAAGTATGACCTTTGGGAAACAAGATTTCTTGGTCATTTACACATCTTAAACCTAAAACAGACTATCTTGGAAGAACCCACCGGTGCTAATGAAGAGCAGTTAGCTCAAGACAGATGGAAGAACGCTGACTGCTATGCTGAACTGATAAGACTGATAGATGATAAAAGCCTATCGCTAATCAGACATGATGCTGCTGATAATGGCAGGGAAGCACTGAAGATATTGAAAGAACATTATTCTGGAAAAAGTAAGCCAAGAATAATAAGTCTATACACATTGTTGACCAAGCTACAAATGACAGACTGCGAGAGTGTTACAGACTATATTATAAGAGCGGAAAATCTCATTACTGCTTTGAGAGATGCAGGTGAAACCATGAGTGATGGGCTCATCATAGCCATGGTACTAGGCAGGCTGCCGGACAAGTTCAAGCCCCTAGCTGTCCATGTAACACAAAATGAAGACGCTGTTACATTCACAGACTTTAAAAGAAGGCTGAGGATCTATGAAGAAGCTGAAAAGATGAAAACAGCTGAATCGACAGACAATGTAATGAAAACACACATAAAGCACAACAAACAAAATATGAACACAACCTTTAATAACAAAAGACATGAAGATGTCACTGTGACATGCTACAAGTGTGGAATAAAAGGGCACAAAGCAAGACAGTGTACTCGAAAAGTATGGTGCAGTCACTGTCGAGGCAACACACATAAAGAATCCCTGTGCAGGAAAAAGGGAGAACAAGATGGAGCCAGAAAAGTTGCTGAAGAAGAGCAAGAAGGTGATGATGATCATCTCTTCATGGAAAGACATACAAAGAGTGAGAGATCAGCAGACAACATAAAGATGAAAGGCATCATGGTGGATGGAGGAGCAACCTCCCACATTGTGAACGACGTGAACAAGTTTGTGAGCTTCGACGACACATTTCAGGCAGAGACCCACTCAGTTGAGCTGGCAGATGGGACCAAGTGCAACGGAATAGCTCAACGCAGAGGGACAGCTGTGATTTATCTCCTGGACAGCACCGGACGACAACACAGAGCACAGCTTCGTCAAGCACTCTACATGCCCTTATACCCCCAAGACATCTTCTCAGTGGCGAGGGCAGTAAATGGAGGAGCAACAGTCACCTTCAAGAAAGAGAACAGTCACATGATCATAAAAGATGGCAGCAGGTTTGCGATTCATGAAAGTGGTAATTTGTATTATTTATCAACTGTGGAACAAAATGTTGATAAGTGTAAAGTGTATCACGACTTACAAATCTGGCATGAGATCATGGGTCATTGTAATTATGAAGATGTACAAAAACTACAAGGTGTAGTAAAAGGCATGGTGATAAAAGGAAGTGTGACCAGACCAACACAGATATGTGAAGTGTGTACGAAAGGTAAATTCACACAGAGTAGAAATAGAGAGCCAGACAGAAAAGCCACAAAATCCCTACAGCTAGTCCACACTGATCTAGCAGGCCCCATGAGAACCTCTAGCATAGAGGGGCACAGATATGCTCAATCTTTTACAGATGACTACTCAGGTACCATGTTTGTGTACTTCCTCAAGGCCGAAAGTGATGCAGTTCATGCCACAGAAAGATTTTTGGCAGACATTGCACCTTATGGTGAAGTCAAGTGCATACGTTCAGACAACAGCACTGAGTTCACAACTAAAGATTTCCAAGAACTGCTAACCAAGAATAGGATAAGGCATGAAAAATGTGCACCCTATTCACCACACCAAAATGGCACAGCAGAGAGAGGTTGGCGAACTCTCTATGACATGAGCAGGTGTTTACTGTTAGAGAGTAAACTACCAGACAAACTGTGGAACTATGCTGTACAAACAGCCGCATATGTGAGAAACAGGTGCTACAGTAGACGCACAGGAAAAACTCCATACGAGATGTTTACAGGTGTGAAACCGGATGTTTCCAAACTGCAGAAGTTCGGGTCTACCTGTTTTGCCTACAAACAAGAGAAAGGGAAGTTAGATTCCAGGTGTCAGCAAGGTGTTTTTATTGGATACGATAAGAACAGCCCAGCTTATCTTGTGTACTATCCAGACACAGAGAAAGTCCAAAAGCACAGGTTAGTGAAATTCACAACCAAAACAGCAAATGAAAAAGAGACCCAAACATCTGAAGCACACATTGAGTGTTGTGAGAGATATATACAGCCAGTAAGTCATGAAAATGGAGAAACGTTTGTTGAAAACAAGGAAAATGCATCAAGTCATGACATTGAAAGTGATGTCTCTGAGATTACTCCAAAACGGACTGAAATGCCTCAGCAAGAAGACAACACTGAGAGCACAAGGTGGAACCCAAGGAGGGCGAGAAAGAAACCAACTTACCTACAGGACTTTGAAACAGAAGAAAAGGTAGATAAATTACAAACATGTATTGACTTCTGTTACAGAGCAGTGTGTGATGTTCCTCAGACTTACAAGGATGCCATTGCGTCATCCAACTCACAGCAGTGGATAAATGCTATGAATGAGGAGATGCAATCACTGGAGGAAAATGAAACATTCAGCCTTACCTACCTTCCACCAGGCAAACATGCAGTGGGGGGAAAGTGGGTGTTTGCACTCAAAAGTGACACTGATGGATCAGAAAAGTACAAGGCGAGATACGTAGCCAAAGGCTACAGTCAAAAACAAGGAACTGACTACGAAGAGACATTCTCACCTACTGCTGATATGACCAGTGTGAGGGTCATCATGCAAAAGGCAGCACAGGAGAATCTTCTCCTGCATCAGATGGACATCCAGACAGCATATTTGCATGCATCTATTGATTTTGAACTTTACATTGATCAACCAGAGGGTTACGAGACATGGTCAGACACAGGTGAAAAGCTAGTGTGTAAACTGCACAAGTCTCTCTATGGTCTCAAACAGTCTAGTAGAAACTGGAATGCTATGTTACACTCATGTTTGATCAGAGATGGTTTTGCACAGAACCCTGCTGATAATTGTGTGTATTCAAAAGAAAAAACGTGATGAAAAGGTAATCCTGATTATATGGGTTGACGATCTGATCATAGCAGCTAGCAATGAAAGTGTGTTAACAAATGTTAAAATCATGCTAACTGAAAAGTTCAAAATGAAGGATCTGGGAAGACTCAGACATTTTCTGGGAATAGACTTTGAACAAGAAGTTGTTATGTCACAGAAAAGATATGTGAACAAAATACTGAAAAGATTTGAAATGGAAGATTGTCGGGCCAGAGAGACCCCATGTGAGTCTAAACTTGACTATTCAGAAAATGCTGAAAAAATGACTAATCCAAGAAAGTACAGAGAAGCAGTGGGAAGTTTAATGTATTTGTCCACATGCACTAGACCAGACATAAGTTATGTTGTCAGTAAACTTTCACAGCATTTTGATAATCCAACTGAAGAGCACTGGAGCACAGTAAAACATGTGTTCAGGTATCTTAAAGGTACAGCAGAACAAGGATTATGCTTCAAAAGAAATGACACAAGTAAACTAGGTTTGAAAGTGAACAGTGATGCAGACTGGGCATCAGAGAGAGCAGACAGACATAGTATCTCAGGATATTGTGTCAGTTTAAGTGAAAGAAGCTCTCTAATTTCATGGAAGTCAAGAAAACAACCTACAGTTGCACTCTCTACTTGTGAAGCAGAATATATTGCCTTAGCATCAGCTATACAGGAATGTATATATTTGAAACAGCTGCTTAAAGGGATGGACAAATATCAGTATGCACAAACAAAAGTGTACGAAGACAACCAAAGTACTATTGCACTTGCCAAAAACCCTGTAAACAGACAAAGATCAAGTATCATTTCATAAGGGACACTGTAAACAGTGGCAACATCTAAAATATTGTCCTACTGAGCAAATGCTTGCTGATGTAATGACAAAACCAGCTACTAAGTTAAAACTGAAAAGGTTTGTCAAAGAAATGCTTGGTACATAAGTGTACATTAAATGTGTTCTCAGGAAACCCATTGAGTTAAAGGCGAGTGGGGGTGTTAAGCAATGTAAAAGAAAGCGCCTTTACTCATGTGTGATAGACAGTACTTTTATTTTGAAGGATGTTTCTCCCGGAAGTGATGTTTTATATTAACCCCGGGAAAATTGTAGCCTGTTGTGTTCGGGAAAATAAAGCGATGGTGGAACCTGTCGAAAAGTGGATTGAGTATCCTTAACAGTAACAAAGATTCCCAGGGAGCTTTTTGACAGGAAACATCAAATGATCAAATGACTCCACAACTGTGCTAAGTCTGCTGCTAATGCTAAGCTAAAGGCTTGATACCTGGCAATGCAACCTGCTGGTTTACATTTGGATTCTGGGTCTGTAGTTCATGTTTCGTTTCCAACTGCAACAACAAACAATTTTTTATTTCTGCACTATAGTAATCAGAGCACTGTGATGAGCTACTTCAGAGTAAAACATGATATCTCAGAAACAAGGATAAACTGCTAAAAGTTTCAATTACAACCTGTATTTCTGTACAATCCTACATCATGCTGGGCGCTCGTGTGACTCTGTTTAGTAACAGAGACAAGAGTGGGAAAGAGTACTGACCTGCTGTGCTTACCTTAGCTACCTGTGCAATGACTGATTGTTGCTGACATTTTGAGTATGCACCCTCTCAGGTGTTCCTTCAGAAACAGTGGTTTAGATCATCATCCCTCCCTTTAAGGTGTGATGTACCTCTTCATCACCCATCATATTCCAAATGTGGCCATAAGTGTGCTTTCACCACCCACATATGCTGTATTGTACAGTATATATGTATACTGTGAGCAGCTGACAGGTTAGGAGGCTGTTTCCACAATAGAAACAAAGCAGCATGGAGGGTGTGCCACATGCCTTGTCAGTAGTGTGAAGGGCCTGGTTTTTATATAACTTACATTAAATATTAAAGGTCTTTGTCTCGCAGTTTTTTGATTGTGATGAACTCTTGCCACAAGTTTAAGTTAAAACACAGTGTTGAACTCTTGATTTAAATGTCACCGTGATGGCTCAGAGAAGTTTAACAAGACTTAAAATTAAGTAATAAGTGTGAAAGTTTTGCCTTTTGTAGATACATTGCCACCAAAGATGTAGTGCATCAATAAACGCAGCATGTACAGAATAAATCAAATAACAGCTCTTAAATTCACTACAGTGCTATGTGAATGATTTTGAAACGGTAATACTGTAGCTTGTCCCTCAAAACTTTCATCTGCTGATTTTGTGAGGTGGCCAGAATGAGCCTCTTATAGGATGCTTTAACAGGTCTCCAAGTAGGCAGGGAGACGGTGTCAGTGGAATGCTGAGGTCAAGGATAAGAGAGAGCCTCTTGCTGACCTGTGAACAAATCCAAAAGTATGGATGTAGTTCTTCTACTTGGTTAAACGTGGAGTATTGATTTTAGTCACTATGTCCCATAATGTGTAGTCTGTGTTTGGTCAGACCTATATAAGATCTTGTTCTTGATCTTTTTTTTTTTTTTGTTTGAGGTTAATCTGTTTATTGGACATGGTAGGTGGGTTGAATTGTTCTTGCAGTCGAGACCCACAAACAGACCCTTCCCAGGGAGATATCATAGATGCATGATACCATTTTTCTCCCATACAGGAAAAAACTGAGGTTTGTTGTTGACGGTGAACATGGGGTTGTGCCAGATGAGTGTAAAAGGTGAGGCAGAGGATCCAGTTCAATGGTAAGATCCATCAATGGTAAGTGAGTGATGAGTGTAGAGTTGGTGAGTTTGTAGAGTGTTCCATGCTGTAGTTAAACTCCTTCCTCAAGAAGAGAACAAGGTCAGAGGGGCTTTTTCCTTCAAAATCAGACACGGAGTACAGCAGATCCACTTCTGTTCTGAGTCACAGCACATCAAAAGACACTTTTGGGAAACATATGGCTGTAGGAACCAACCTGTTTTGGGCCAAGGAGGAAGAGGAATGCAAGCTTTCCATGATTTTTGCTCTTAACTGTGAATAATGTCACTGTGCGATCCTTGCTAGATGGAGCGAATGTCCCCGTGCACCTGGGCCCTCCTTCTGTTCGCTGCACCCATTTCCCCATCTGTCGCATCATGGATGGCATCAAATCCACTTCTTCTCAATATTCTCACAAAACTTATGTGAAACACACCTGCATTAGAAGAAATGACAGAAAACATTGAAAGCAAAATATGTAACTTGGTTGGTTGGGTGAGAAACATACCATCAGCACTATGCACAGTACTATCACCATATTCAGTGTGGTGTTCAACAATGTGTTCAGAAAGCAGAAAGTTCTATTAGTTCATGTTTTTCTCCACGATTGTGAATAACAATGTGGATGTAAAATTTCATTTTGTTGGGGCTACACACACGAGTCACCCCTACCATATTTCATCAAGCAGCTGTGTTTGCTTTGGAGATCTGGAGTGGATCACAGCCAGGCCAGGAAGGTGTGAGAAAAATATTTTACATTCTCTCATCTTTGCTGCTCTTTGGGTCAGCACCAAGTTCAAGGTATGAGCACAGTGATGAATGAAGGGAGCCAGGGGGACCTCATCCTTGACTTTCACCTGGACTCCTTCCAGACCAGAGACCATCACATTTCTCTGGAGAGTCATCTTCCTCTAGAAAATTAAAGATCAGGACTGCAATATCTTCTGCTCGCCTGCCTCCCGTTACATCATCAAACTTTGGGAAGACAGCGCCTCTGTTGGACAGTTGTGCAAAATTCCTGATTTTCGAGAAGCCCCTAATTCATTGTCAGAAGCCATATTAACGGTGATACATAAAGAGGGAAAGGACCCCCTTCTGTGCACCAGTTATCGCCCAATAAGTTTACTTTGTGTAGATTATAAAATCCTGACCTCTATAATAGCTACTAGAATCCAAAAAAACAAAAAAAAAATTAAGAGAACCGGACCAGACAGGATTTATATTAGGACATCAAGGAACAAACAATATAAGGAGAGCCCTGAACCTGCAGGCAATAGCGGCAAGGGATAAACAACCATCAATGCTTCTCAGCTTAGACACTGAGAAGGCGTTTGATCGAGTGGACTGGGTATTTCTTAAGCAGACACTGATAGAAATGGACTTTGGGAGGGAATTCGTGGCTTGGATAAACCTACTATATAAAGAGCCCAGCTCCAAAGTTAGAGTTAATGGTCATTGTTCTAATTTCTTCAGGATAGAACGAGGGGTGAGACAGGGAGATTCATTGTCACCCATCTTATTTGCTCTTAGTATTGAACCTCTGGCAGAGGCGATACGCCAAAATATACAAATTCAAGGGATAACAGATGAAGGAGGTTCAATTCATAAGATAGCTCTGTTCGCAGACGATATTTTGCTTTTTGTAAAAAATCCACTTTCCTCCATCCCTGCACTTATGAACTGCTTACATGAATATGGGTCAGTGTCTGGATACAAAATTAATGAAAATAAATCAGAAGCCATGATGATTTCAGGTACGTGGCCTACACAACTGAATAACAATGTCTCTTTTCGCTGGTCCAAACAAGGATTTAGATATCTAGGAATAATTCTTACACCTAACCCCACCCAACTGTTTGAGGCAAATTATAACAAATTAATTAAACAAATAAAAAATGATGTGACACGTTGGGAGGTCCTACCCCTGTCTTTAATTGGTAGAGATGGTAAAAATGAACCTACTACCTAGGCTTCTCTTTTTGTTTCAATCCCTCCCTATTAGAGTACCCGCTTCCACTTTAAAAATGTTAAAAACTAATCTTAACATTTATATGGCAAAAAGAAGAGACCATGGGTAAGATTAAAATCCCTCCAAATACCCAAAGACAAGGGAGGTTTAGGTCTACCAAACCTTAAAAATTATTACTGGGCTGCACAAATAAATGCAATAGTGGCATGGATTGGAAATGATCGGGAGGCAATATGGACCAAGATAGAGCAGGACTCTGTTAAAGGCGTTTCTCTATCAGTACTCCCATTTATGGATATAAAGTCAGTCAATAAAATCAAAATAAAGAATGAATGGATAAAACACACTTTTAAAGTCTGGACAACAGCAAAAAAAATGCTCAGGGGACCGGAATCGATCTCAAGGGCCATGTTGATAGTAGGAAATATAGAGTTCCCACCCTCCCTGTGGGACAGTGGGTTTAGAAGATGGGCCGACAAAGGTCTTTGTACAATTAATCAACTTTTCAAAGGAACAGAATTTAAATCATTTTCTCAACTTCAAGATCAGTTCGACCTCCCATCAAAGGATCTATACAGGTACCTCCATATAAGACATTATGTTACAAATCATAAGGAAAAAGAAATGGTCAGTAAAAACCCAAATGAAATAGAAGAATACTTTATTCGTGTTCTAGAGAGACATTTCCCAACAAAAAAAAACACCTATCTCATATATATAAAAGGTTAGCAACGGGCACTTCACAAAACACAGAGTACATCAAAGAAAAATGGGAATTAGAAATGAATGTTGTAATTGAAGACACTACATGGAAGGATATATGGACAGGCTGCCATAAGGGAATAAGTAGTCAACTGTGGAAAGAGTTTGACTGGAAGGTAAAGATCAGATTTTTTAATACTCCCATTATTATCTCTTCATATGTGAAAAACCCTAATGTGGCACTATGTTGGCGAAAATGTGGAAATATTGGTGACACCACACACATCTTCTGGGACTGTCCAGAACTCCAAAGACTCTGGGGTGATATTAAAAAGGAAATTGATACTATTTTGGAGATGGATGTTACTCTAGAACCAATGTTGTTTTTGTTGGGAGCCATACCCAAAGATATATATAATACAGACCAACAATATGTACTGAGGATTCTCTCACTAGTAGCAAAGAAAATGATTACTGTGAACTGGAGAGGAGTAAAACCACCAACTATAGGTCAATGGACCCAGAGACTGAAAAATGTATATATGATGGAGCAAATGACGGCTAGTCTACAGCTCACAATGGACACATTCATGCAAAGATGGACTTGTATTTCAAGGTACCTGGGTGTACAATAGATGGGACGATGTGATAGAGTACTGTTGGAGGCTCCTCTTTGAAAAACTCTGCTCAGCTATCATCTATAGATAAATTTTTGTCTGCTAATCTGCGCTATATTTACTTATCCTGTTTTAATATATTATTTTTAAGCATTAATATACCTCTTTACCTTAATCTAATTATACATATGTATACATGATTGAAGGTATGTGTACACATGAATGTGTAGGATGAGGTATAGATGTATGTGTGTTTTATTACTTATTATTTTTATTTATCTAGTTAATCATTTAATTAATTAATTTTATTCACTTCTACTCTTATAATTTATTCTTATTTTAATTCCCCCCTTCTTCTCTCCCCTTTTAATTTATCTATTCATTTTATAATTTATTTACTTATTTATTTACTCTTATTTTAACTCATTCTACTGTACAGTCTCTCACACATTTTCAAAGTCATATGTCAGGAAATGTTTTGTAAAACGTTTAAAATGTAATAAAAAGTTCTAAAAAAAATTTTTAAAAAATTCCTGATTTTCGTAATCTGATGTAAAGTAAGTCTTCCATGAAAACATCAGCAATGGCTGCAGTTGACTCCTTCTGGATTTTACCAGACAACACCTTGATGGTGGACAGGTGCTAATACAAATCTTAATCATATCCAGACAAAAATGAAAGTAGTTCCAGGTAATTGCTGCTGTTATTTGGCTCGTTTCCACCATCATGACAGTGTCTCCCTGTTCCTCCTCACCTGTTCTTGGATTTCAGTGTTTCTTCTTCTCTGTTTAGTTCCACTCTGCAGTGACCCAGATGTTTCAATGTAATTTTACTATTGCCCTCAAATGTCCAAAGGTAAATTTGTGTCTTTTAGCAGCCTTACTGTGACAAGACAGATTTACAGAACCTGTTGAGCTCCATTTTGGAAAAAAGAACCAATACAGTTTTTACCTCAGATTCAGTGAGCCATGGGTGCCACCCATAGTTCATTGTCTGAAAATGTGTCACATACCACAGCTTTTCTTGGGTCAGAGTCGGAGTTGTGTTGTTTTGCCATACTATAATCCTGAGCTATACTGATACTATAAATGGTTTGAACATCTGAAACAAAATCCATGGATTGCCTTTCTTCAGCCATATCCACTACTGGCTGGCTAACAAAAGAAAGTCGCTCCCACTCTATTGGCTCCACAAACCTCACAAAACAAAGGTTTGTAGGACTAAGAAGGTCTATAAGTAATACAATAATTAAAGTTTGTGAAAAATATCACAAAAAGTATTAGATACATACATTTTTAAATGTTTTTTTATGCATTTGTAAAATGTCCAATAATCATATGTATGTTTTTTGGTGAGAGTGCCAGTCTCACAACTAGCAAGGAAGGCTGTGTGAGTGCATCTGTATTCCCAAAGAACATGTCTTATTTACAAAATCTCCGCTTCCTCCAGTTTATTTATCAGGGGGGTCAGGAATGCTGGACTTGAGACAAATGTTTGTTGTCTGAACCATCTGTCTGGCACCAGAGCAGAGAAAAGAAGGAGAGAGAAAGGGAACAGAGAGAGGAGTAAAAGAGGAGTACGAGAGGTGGAGTACCCAAGAAAAGACACAGAGAACAGACAGTGAGGGATGAGGGAAGGGGGGAGGAGGTGTGGGGGGTTGAGACGTTCATGGCCAACTCACTCTCTATTCATGGAGCTTAACCAGCCGTGAGATTAGCCCAGAATACCAAACACAGATACCTCCCCCAACCTCCTCCTGGGCTCTCCCCATCTCTCTATCCCCGCCCTCCTCATCTCCACAGAACAGGTTTCCAAGGCAACACTACAGGAGGTCAAAGGTCAGGTGTGGTGTAGGGTGGGGCAGGTGGGTGTCTGAACGTGGGTCCATCTGGATGAGTGACCTGACATAATCAGATATCAATCCTACACTACAAGTGGGGCAAGAGACAGATTGAGAGAATGCTCAGCTGATTAGTAAAGCACAGGTTTCTTATTGATGTGTGTATGTTGGGTCAGCCACACTGGTGCAGGGTGGTGTGTGTTTGTGTCTGTCTACGTGTGTGCGTATTGGGGGATGACTGAAATCATCTGTCCACCTTTCCTGATATTGACATTTACAGCATTGAACATACTGCAGACAGGAAAGAGAAGGAAGGCAAGTGGGATGTTGGATGACAAAGAAGAACTCTTCATGAAATATGCTGCTTGGTTTAGCATGAGGTCACACTGCCACATCTGAGCCCTTAACGCTCAGATACAGATGCTGATCAGCCAGTTTGCCTCCTGATTAGATGTAGCTGGGATTCAGGCTAAGAATACTACCTACTGTCCCTCTGAGAGCATACGTTCCTCTAGTTCTATACTTATTGTAGCCGTTAGCCTCACACAACACAATGACTTCTGGGGTTCTTACAGTTTTAATGTTGTGGTTGACAACATTTGCAACAGGTATTTTTAAAAGGCTTGGGGTATTGAAAGTCTTTTTATGAACAGTTTATATGCTCTCACGGGTTGCTCCAGACTTAACAAATTGTATAATAACATTTTTAAAAGCAAAAATCATCAACACAAAATACAGCAGTGGGCTATGGCTATTGTCTATAAACCCCCAAAGTTACCTTGGAATGTACAATATCAAATTTTTAAGGACACTAATGCATCAGTACATACCGCATGACTTTCAAAGTTGTCAGATTACTGCACTATTCAAATCTGCACAACTTGTCTTGTAATCTGGAGGCTTGAAATCATTGCGGTTTGCACACTACATGACTGATCAGTGACAAAAACACATATGAGAAGTGAGACGGGAATTGACACAATATCATGCAGGATATTGTTTTAGAGCAATGAGTGAGAGAGAGACAGAGAGAGAGACAGAGAGAGAGCAAACTACCCCTGTTCAGTAAGACCAAATAGCAGGACACAGGAAGCCTCCACTGTCTCCTGTTATAACATGAAGTTACTAAAATGGTTTTAAAAAATTATTATCATATTTCTTGGTCAGTCACAAATTTTTGTATTTTGTCATCAGGACAATTTCCTCCCAGATGCACAAAGTGGCCACATTTAGAACTAGCTTGGTAGCTGTTACATCATCAAATAGCATTAGCCTACAAAATAAACAGTCTGGCGGTTTGTGTGGTCTGGGAGGAAGTCAAATCAAATTCCTGACCTGAGTTACTTTGTCAGGTAAAAAAGAAAATGAACATTTGGGGTGTCCCATAGCCAAATGGTTGGGGTGCAAATTCACTAAAGCAGGTGATTCCCGGGTTCAACCCCTGGCCGGCCAGATTTACTGCTGCATGTCATTCCCCTTCTCTCTGTCCCATCTCCCGTCACTCTACACTGTCCTATCTAACAAAAGCTTAAAATGGACAAAAACAAAAGAATATGGAAAATTTATATAAGTTATATAAGTTTATAAACTTACCACCTGGTTACATTATAATGGTAAAAAAAAACCCTCTGAAGCATCAGTTATACCATAATGAGACACACAGACATTTATGGTTTCCGGAAGATAAACCTGGACGTGTGTTTTTTGTGACCCCCTCTTGTACCAACATAATCTTGACATTTTTAGTCTAGATTAAAATGTCTTGACAACTATTTGATAAATTAATATGAACATTTAGGATTTAATCAAACCCATATTTCAGGTCCAAATTATTCAATAAACTGAATGACCAAACCGTCAGTTACTAATCCAATCAGAAAGTCCGATGGGGCTCGTTGAAACTGCTATTTGCTAGTACCTTCTATGTGCCTTTCTGTAAAGACGGCTGTGGAACACTGTGGTGATGACGTTTTAATGTTTTGTGTACACACTTTTAGTGAGGGAAGATAGTCTCTACTCACCCAGCACATACACTTCCACACGGGCGCGCTGGTCTCATTTTCTTGGCTCTGAAGAGGTGATTTAAGCCACATCATCCAATTTGCTGACCTGAGGCCATGTTAGTGTTGTTATTATGGGACTCCCGAGAGCTTGGTGGAGGAAAAACTCACACAGGACAGATACTTTCTCCAATGGAAAGTAGTGTGGCAACAGTTTTTTCTAATTCTCTCCCATGTTTAGAGACAAGCTTTTGAAACTGTTCTCACCAGAAAAACCACCTATGATTACATCATCCTGATGAGTGTCCTCCTGTGGTTTTACACTGTCCTCTCTCAGTGAAGGTGGATGTAGTGTGATGTTCTTATACAGTGAGTCTGTCCTCAAAAGGAAATTTGTTGTTTGTTTCAAATGCTTAAATGTCCCATATAATATAAAGGTAGATGTCCATGTGTTTTTGATTATAAAGCAGGTCTAGGTTCTATATGAATACTGTGAAAACATCAAAGCCTCAGTGCACAGAGAAATGCACACAGCCTGTATTCAAATTCTGGTTAAGAACCTCTAGCCCTGACAGAGGATGCTGTGCTGACATTAGGGGCATCAAATCAGAAAACATAAGGAAGGCAATGAGCAAGAATCAATTTTGTTCCTTTGACTTGTTGTGAACCCTGCAAAAATTGGAAGGCTGGGCTCACAATGTGTGTGATTTTACAGTTCACATCCTAACAACTGTAACATTGATTTTTTTAAACCATTACCACAGTCTTGTCGTAACTTTAACCAAGTAGTTAGAGATAGCTAATTTAACAGAGCGGTTGCAGATCAGCAGAACAACAGTGAGTATGGGTGCACTGAGAACTTGTTGGACCTTTTTTTTAACAGCTCAGCTCGCAAAGTAACAGAGTGTAAACCTTTGAGTCAGTAGGACAAAAAAGTGTTTTTTTATTTAGCTCTCTGAGGAGATGTGGATTTCTGCATGCATTAAAACGCCTTGTTAAATATTTTACTGAGATTTTTGGTGACAACTGAGAAAAAACCTTTCACACATTGCAGCCTTTGTGTTGATATGTTTTCCCAACATTTCACACAGATAATGTGTAATTGTTACTACCCACTTCTGTGTAGACAAACCCCATGTGTGAACTGAATGTGTGTGTTGGAGGAGTCGTGTAAGCCTGTAAGAGCCTCTGGATACTTAGAACTGCACATTCAAAAGCTTCCATGACATGGTTATAGCATACATCTCCTCCAGTGTCTGGTTTAGGCAGAGAGTGAGAGCCATGCAGATGGGACTGTAAAGCACATGGGTGTTTAAATAAAATAAGCTCTAATTATGCAGTAAAATGTCACCAGAGGCAGCAGTGAACAATGCAGGACCTACTGAGGGAGACAGGATGACTTAAACACCATCAGCTGTGCTCACACTGTCAACTTATTCACACCCCAAATCTGGCCTCTCTCTTTAAGTAATTGCCATTCTCCCTTTAGCCCTCTTTATCTCTCCCTGAGATAGTGAAGTGTGGGAGAGTACATATTTACCTTTGAAAGGTGGGAAATTTCACTGTCACGTGTTGGTAAACAGAGACCTCAGTGTTATCAGAGGCAAACAGAATTTATTACCAACAAAAACTACAGCACGAGGCAAAGAAACAACTGCTGCATTAACAGAGGGTCAAGGTGAATAACACCACATCCCGCCCCCTCACCCTGGAGCCCCCCCAGGGTTGAGTGCTCTCTCCTTGGTTTGCAGATGACACAATCATTGTAGGTCTTGTCTCTGACAACAATGCAACTTCCTGCCATGAACAGGTTAATCAAACAGTTACCTGGTGGACAGACAACAAACTACAGCTCAATCTCCATAACTTACATAGGCACAAACCCATATCCACCACTTCCTCATTCAAATTTATTGGCACCCACATCTGCAAAATATTCAAACGGGATCTCGATGCTCATTATCAAAAAAGCCTACAAAGGACTTTTCTTCTTACAGCACCTCAAGAAATTCAGATTGAGACGATGCCTCCTGCACCTCTTCTACATATCAATAATTTAAAGTGTCCTCACATCATCCATAACAGTCTGGAAATATCAGTCGAACCCATAGAGGATTCTAGTGGATATTCAGCGGATAACAAACAGTAAAAATGGCACTTAAAATGATTTCAGAAGCCTCCCAACCTCCTACCTGTTGTGTTAACCCTTTAAAACTGAGTGTGTCGTCGACAACACATTTGTGCAGGTGCACTTTGGATTACCGTAACTCTGTCACGGGCTGGTGTTTCTCTGTGGGCTGCGGACAGACGGCGGACATTTTGAGGCTCAGGTGTTTAAGGGTTAAGTTATGTTAACCAGTGGATATGCTCTGGAGGACGCTATCACTGCCGTCCAGGACAAATATGTTTGTATTTATATAGGCTACAGTATGAATAAATATCAACCAGTCCTCTAACCTTAACATCCTCACAGGTTGATTTTTCAACCCTCTAATACGACCCATAACAGTGTCTCCTGAAATAAGACCCCTAAGGCAGCAGGTGTACCAGACCTTGGTTGTCATGGTTACAGTAATGAACACATGCTGACTGTACCACCAGTGCTGTACTTACTTTTGTTGCCATGGCTACTATAATAACAGTCACGGCTTGGTTAGGTTTAGGAAAAGATTGTGATTTGGGTTAAAATAAGTACTTCCTCAACATTAGACGATCTTTGTTGTCATGGTTACAATAATAACAACGAATGGTCATGGATAATAGAAACAACATAAACTGCTACTTTCACATGGGAATCGAACACCGCTCTCCTGTGTCATATTCATCCAGCCACCCACCCCAACCTCCTCCTGACGTGGACTTTGTTGCTCTATAAACTATGTCACCGCACTTTTCCCTTTAATACGACCTCTAGATGTTGCCTAATGACAAAAGGTAACTATGGGTCATAATAACCTGCTGACAGACAACCTGTGGGGTGTTTTTTTTACAGTACGTCTCACAAATGTATATTTGTGCATGTATATGTATTTGTATTAACGAACTATTTAGAAAAAGATCTAGTCCACTGACAAGCCTTTTCCAGAGCTCTCGACCTCATCACATGGTATTCATCAGAGAATGGCTTTATAGTTGTGTGTGAAAGTTGAATATCAACCTGGGAAAAAAAACTAAAGTGAAACTTTTGCATTGACACACAAAGAGGTCTTGATATATAAGAAAAAAAGCCAGATGGTGTAACTTTCAGTTTTCTCATGCTGTAAAATGTGTTTTGCAAATTGTTTGCCGTATGTTTTTTTTTTTACATCACTCCCTCACCCAGATTTGATAGAATGTGATCTGAGCTTCATCTAAATCACAAGTATAAACAAACGTATATTAGCTTACACTAATATCATCCAAACAAACACAATCTTTTGTCTTAATTGAACACAGCCATTAATCATTCACTGTGCTCATGGAAAAGTAGATGAGCCCTTGGATTTAATAACTGGTCGATCCTCTTTTGACACCAGTAACCTCACTCAGCACTTCCAGTAGCTGCTGAACAGAACTGCACAATGTTCAGTAAGAACTTTGGACCATTACATTACAGCATCTGTACTGGAGTAAGGTCTGTGCTCTGGGTGGGAACTCCAAAAGGCAGATTATCTTTGTTTGTCATTTTGTAGATTTCCTCTGATGTTTAGGGTCACTGTCCTGCTGCACCAACCTGGGATTATCCTGTATGATACCTGGGAATTATAGTTCCCAGGCCCAATGGCAGCAAAGCCCCAAATCATGATGCTCCCTCCACTCTACTTCACCTTTGGTATGATGTTTTCATGTTGGTATGTTTCATGCTGAATGTTCTTCCCAAACACTTCAACCTTAGTTTCATGAGTCCATAAAAAATTTCCTCTGTAGTGTTGTGAAGTGTTAGGTGGTCCTTGCAGAACTTCAGTCAAGCAGCAGCTTCCTGCTACAGACACTAGGCTCCATGCAAACATGCACCATGACTTTTGTGTGGTAGTCTCATCAAATGAGACGTTAACCAGCCGCAACGATTACTTTAAACCTTTTTTTTAATATCTGAACATTCAGTGTTGTGTTTTTGGTGTCATCTTAGCTGGACACCCACTTCAAGAGAGTCGCTACAGAACTAACTAACTCCAGAGTTTGTCAGACTGTGGACTGATGAACATTTCATCTTATTGAGATGACTTGGCAACCTGTTCTAGCTTTACACAAATCAACAAATCAAAAGCTTTTTTCTTTTCTTGTTTTGAAACTCTGGCAGCACTTCAACCAAGTAGAGTTGTTCTATGTGAAGGCTGACTCTGCCAAAAGTAGACCTTTACCTGTTCAATGGTGATCGGACCGTCTGACCTAACTTCCCCAGGCTGCATGTGATACCATTAGGACCCTGTAAGCAGTAATTAATAAACCCTGTTCTATTTTATTAGGACTGTCAACGACAAGGCATGAAGCAATTAGTATGAACTTCCATTAATTATCACAAGTGCAGAACATTTAAGAAGACATCAAAGGTCAGACTCATTATGGAGGACAGTATTTAGTGTCAGCTCCACTGTCTTCCTGCATATTGTTTGTGCTCAGAATAAATGAACCCTGTCAGGACAAAACACTGACATCAGAGTATTTATAAAGAGACAGAATGAAAAAGGCCACTTGGAGAAAATCAGTATCAAAGTTATTACTTTTATCACAGCAACAACTTCTCCGCATGTGCAGGTTAAAAATTTGGAAATATTAATGCGCAGTTTTAATTTCTCTACACAAACACACTGTGTGTGTGTGTGTGTGTGTGTTTGTTTGTGTGTGTGTGTGTGTGTGTGTGTGTGTGTGTGTGTGTTTGTGTGTGTGTGTGTGTGTGTGTGTGTGTGTGTGTGTTTGTTTGTGTGTGTGTGTGTGTGTGTGTGGCGTCTGAAAACCAGGAGCAAGCTAAACTTGTGGGGACAGACACTGCTTTGTGGGGGCTGGACCCCACAAGTTTAAATGGCTGTTTGAGGGTTAAGACTTGGATTATGGTGAGAATGTGGTTTAGGTTGGGTTTAAGGGGACATAGGTATTTGAAAGGTAGTGGCTTAGGTTATATTCTCAATGTAGACACAGCCATACAGAGAAGGTCAAAGGGTTAGGGTTGGAGTTGGGGTTAGGCATGCAGGTTAGTGGATGCATGATGTCAATGATGGCTCTCTATGAATATAGCAAGACAAGCATATGTGTGTGTGTGTGCAAATCTTTTGCACATACTATAATACACATCTAGTTTTTATTAATTTGTAGTTCAGCGGAAGCATTTAAACTGTGATCTTTTTTAGATCAGTGCGAAACAATATGATTATTGGACTTTGAGGATAAGGCTGGCATTACTTTAGAAGTTAAAAAAACCAAAAAAACCCCCATCAACAATATGTCTGTTTCTCAGTAATTTATGTCTTCCCTACCCTGTGTGAGGTTCCTCTCAAAGAAATTCACTTTTCAATGTGGCATACAAATATATATTGTTTCAATATTTAAAAAGTTGAATTTTCCCAAAAGAGCTGGCCACGGTTGATTTTTTGAAAGGGCTGTTCAAAAATTAGGGAATAAATAAGTATTTTCAGCAGACAGTTAATCCACTGTTGGTGCGATAGTGATATTTTTGACAGCAAGATGGTCTATATGAGATCGAGTCAATATAAATGACACAGGAATATGTTACCCAGTGCAGCAGTGTGGCTCACTGGTGTATTTTGATATTTTGGGCAATAGAGCTCTGTGGCACAGAGGAATAATACATAGAGCTTTAGAAGCACATACAATACTTGTCAGTTGGATTAATTAAGTTTTGCACTCCACGCATGGGCTTTGTTGGTGAAAAGAAAAATATAGTTTTTCACCAAACTCATTCTTTAAAGATAAAGCAGGAGTTTTTTTTTTTTAAATATATTTAAAAATTCTTATAAAATGTGAAACTTTGCTTTGTCAAGCACCAGAATCTGCTATGTTGTCCAATATTAGGGCACCACTAACTGAAACAAAATCATTTTGTTTTTGTTTATTTATGTCAGAATGTGACAGTTGAATACTTTAACAGTTTTTACAGTGTCAGCTGGCACTAAACTTCTCACCCTGGGGGCATTTTTGAAAGAGAAGCCTGTCAGGCTCTGCCCTCCTGCAGCTCTAATAGGCTCTCAGTTGGTTTTGTCCTGCTGAGAGTTTCTCCACGGTGTCATATATATATTGCTCACACCCTGACAGGGTCATGCCTGCTCTTCCTCCCTTTCCTGCTGACCCAACATGGTGAACCATGACATCTCATGGACATGGACATGGATCTCAGGCGACACATGCAGAATCATTCTGGCCTTCAGATGCTGTTTCACTGATGAGGCCACAACATTCTGCTGACATTATCTTTATTTTGCAGATTCACCATGAATTAGCACTTGAGGATACTGTATGTCATGTGTTTTCAAGTTCAAGAAAATGATGGCTGAAATTAAGGTCCTTTATTCCTTTATTTTAGATAAATCATAAGACTGATGCTTGTTTAAACCACTTTTTGGCATAATATTAAACATTTCAAATCTTAAATCTATTCTAATATTTCATTTACTGTAATTTCTGTAATGATAGGTTTAAACCACTATGCCACTCATAGATGAGAAAATATTGGAGCCAGTAATCACGACTTTGATATGACAGATGAACTTGTGCACACAAACTGTTACAGTCGATGTGTTTGTCAAATGTTACTTTCTGTGGCAAATTTTAATGGTGTTGGAGTGATGATGGCAGGGGTGCAGCACATGGAATAAAATGGTTGCCAAATCCATTTGTTGATCCACCTCACTGCCTCAACCTCACGTGTTGCCATGGAAACTCTTTGTGCTGTGGCATCATGAGATGTCTGGTCAACTGACTCACTGAAGGAAACACGGGCCTTTACAGCGCATACACAACCATATGGCGGTGTGCGTGCATTCACAACCAGTGTGCCGCTGAGAAATAACTGTCAACAACAACAGCAAACAGTCAATTGGGTGTGAATGTTTACAAGAAGACACTGGCAACAAGACTTGAACACGTAGACAAAGAAACAGATGGACATTAATGTCTAATGGTTTGCTTTGGTAAGGACCAAGTGTTATTCATGCTGCTTGTCTTCACAGCCACAATGTGTAGCCCGGGCACAGATGGAGAGTCCTGCAGGAAGTCAAAGGAAGCCATTGTTAACTCACTAGGATACCATACAAAAAAAAATGTTGAACACGATTTTTATTGGAAATTAAAATCAGGAGAAATCGACAGTTTTCTGTCAATTAATAGCTTTTGTGTATAGTAATACAGTTTTAATTCCCGTGTCTAGTGTGTGCCTGCCTACAAATAATCCAACAGCAGAAGGGACCATAATACTAGAGCATTTGTAGGAACTTGTTGCTGTAAAAGATGTGAAAGCTCACTGAGCTACCTCTTATCTACAACATTACATAAAAGGAGTAATGCTAATATTTCTCTGTTGGGCTAACTGAAGAGAAGAAAACATGGAGACATGATTGTTTTCATTTCTGAATGAAACAACTTGCCTTTGATTCTTATTTATAAATCAAAGCTGCTACAAACAGTATTATTTATATGAACAATGAATCTGATGAGTATGTTATGTGAGTTGCCAGTAATTTGTTTCCAGAATGACAAACCTTTAAAAAGATTCTTGTCAACAACACCAAAGTGCAGCTCACAGGTTCCGTCCATCCATCCATCCATCCATCCATCCATCCATGCATCCATCTCACAGGTCTCACCATCCAACCATCCATCCATCCATCCATCCATCTCACAGGTCTCATTCACCCTTGCATCCATCCATTTTCTTCCTCTCATTTGTGGTCAGGTTGTGGTGGCAGCAGTCTAAGTACAGTGTTTAAGACATTCCCCTCCCCAGCAAAATTCTCCAACTTCTCCTGGGGGAACCCAAAACATTCCCAGGCCAGGTGGGATATTTAATCTCCTCAACAGATACTGGGTGTAGCCAAGGGGTACCTTCCAGGTATACGTGCCCGGAAACTCTCAAAAGGATTAGGTGCCCAGGTCTATATGAAATGTGCCCTTTTTTCCGTCACATTTTTTTTCATTCAAAAAAATTTTGTCACGTGAAATGTCAGATGGAAAGTGTGAAAGTTGATTCGACATAACAGAGCTTAAACTTGGTATAAAACGGTTCTAGCTAATATTTGACCAGCCAATAACTTGAAGAGGCACATAACATTCTTTGTGGGTTTTGCTGTGATGGATGAAGTTGGATGTTGTGGTGGTCGACTGATTTTTGAGCTGCAGACCTTGTATACCACTTGTTCTCTTCTTACTAATGACAACATAATGTTTGAATCAAAATTTTATAACTAGCCCCCCACCAGCTGCCTTGTTAGCTTCTGCTGGTGCCCTGTGTCCCAGTAGGTTGCCAGGTTTGCGTGTATCGCACTAGAAATCATCATGTTCTAAAAACAAAATGTGACTTATTAATAACTATAACAAGCTTTTTTTAATAAATCAAGAATATAACTGAGCCATGCATGGGTCCAGCCATATATGGCTATATGGCTATATATGATGATATATGGCTAAATAAGTCCCCAGTAAGACCAAGGCAGAATTTCTTTCCCAGTTGGATGATGTGACTTGTCCTTTCCTCATGCAGGTACATGGAGAATGTGATCATACACAACAACAGAAGAGGTCAAATGTTGATTTAATGTGCCAGAATGATATCCCCCTACCAGCACCACAGATAGTGACACAGCCAGCCATACCAAAATACTTCTTAATAGACTTCAATATTTACCAGAAAATAATCTCAAAACGCAACAGCACAGTGTGCTGTCAACATGAAAATCACAGGAGCACAATTGCTGACAGTCAATTTGCAATTTCATTGTTATTTGCACTACAGACTGTTCCATAGTTGCACTAGCCATCAGGAGCACTGAGATAAATCAGTAGGCCACCACGTTGGTGGCCCTGTTATTATTTTGGGACATTGTCCCTACAAGTTCTCAGAGGCACAGATATATACAGTGGGCCAGAGACAGTTAAACTTGCCTGTCATATAATGTGCATGCCAGGTAAATATGTACTGTAAATTTCTACTGCTTTCATTTAATATATTTAGCAATATAGTCATGCTATTTTCAACACTTTATTGGCACAACGGTATTGAGAACCATGGGTTTATGGCACACCTCTTCGGTCATCTAGCTGCTGCGGTTTCCCAGCTGCTCGGGAGCCGAGCTTCCAATTCACAGAGCCTCGCCTCCATTAAACTACATTTATTTCATGTACCATTATTGCTAAAGGAGGAAGAGGAAGAATTAAATGTAAGACAGTCTGAGCAGAGAGAGTGGGAGGGAGAGAAAGAAGCCATCAGTAACTGCTTAGCTAAAGAAACTAGCAGGAAGTGTTGAGTTTGTATTAACATATAAAGCAGTAACACTAACAGTGAAGACGATAGTGTATGAAAATTAATTTTTGTACTAAAATACTGCTGTTCTACATATCAAACATACTTTATATAATATATATAATATATTATACCAGAGGGAGAAGTATAAGCCATTAACAGCTGTTTCTACACACCTCCCCTGCTGAAGTTATTTTGAATGAATTTTGTGATGATATGATGTGATTGATAAATGCAATTAATTGATTAATTAATTTGTTTTGGTTAGCTTTACCACAGCGATTATTCAAGGTGTCCAAGAATGAAAGGTCGTTGGTCAGCCCTTCTCTCTTGAAAAAAGCTCATAAACTATATCATACAGAGGTAGTTTTAATTTTAGGTCTTAGCTGACAACACCAGACATGCTAATAATATTAAGTAACATATGTTCTTACCACACTAAAAGCTATGCTAATATTTCTAGCATTAATGTGCACACGCCAGGGTGCTAATCAGGTTCTACAGGCTGCATCTAAAGTACAATATTCAAAACACACATACACAAATTTAGCTTCTTCAGATTTCAATAAGTCTTTAACCAGCTGGTGTTACTCTCACCAAACTGAAGGACATATTGAACTCTACTCTACCATTATCTGCCACCTGTGTTCATGTCTGCTTTGTGCTGGACTGGCCTGGAGGATCGTCCTGCAGTGCTACCTACAAAACTTGGATTAAAATACTGCAAAAAAGTACTTGAGTACTTAAGTAGTGTAATTCCTGACAGATCTCATTAACAGCTGACCTGAACTAGAAATAAATAAATAGAAACTGCACTACCATCAAAACAAGTTCAAACTGGTTCTGTTGGTGCAGGCCGGGTCATTACAGGAACAGTTGACTTAAGCATTTTCATCAAGTTTTGTTAACTCAACTCATTACAAAGTTTATAAAACACCATTTCATTACAGGATATAATGAGTTGTTCTTGATAGTTTTTAATTAGATGTGGCCTAAATAAACACAAATAAAGGGATAATCAATTTATTTGAGCAAATCAACATTTTAAATGTAAGTAGTATGAACTGCACCAGTGAAGCATTTTTATGCCTTTGACAAGATAATGAAGACAATTAGTCATAGTGGATACAGTCTTTTCCAGAAAACACAAGTCTAAATAATAATTTAAAATCTCATCTAGATTCACACTTAACACTTAGTCCTCTAATTTCTACTCTGCTGGGTCTTGTGATCCCTGCTTATCCCACAGGCACACCCCCACCACCCACCCTCAACTCCAGCCCCAGCAGTGTGGTGGCCCCACAGGGCAGGCTGGTGGTCCTTGGCTAGTGTTTGTGAAAGGGTCCCAAGCTGCCCTGCACCGTGGCAAATGAGGCGCGTGACTCATCAGACCAAACATGGGATTAGCTGGTAATGATCTGGCAAATGGTTTTGAAATTGTAATTATCTGCCCCTGTGCTGGATCTACAGGGAAAAGGAGGAGATGGAAGGAGTGACAAAAGAGAGAGAGAAAAAAAGAGAAAGAGGTGGAGTACAAAAGAAGGCAAGAGGAGGACAGTGGTAGAATACAGCACTATACAAACCAACAAACATCACACTTTTAGATGCACTAGTCACATCACTGGCAGAGCATTTAGCTCCCATGTGTAAAATTTACTTTAAAAACTGCCCCTCTGCAGGGTTAGGCAATGTGTAACAGTACAGAACTTAGTTCAGCTTGTCTGTGCTCACATTGCCATGTTATGGTGGACAACAAAACAACACCTTAAACAAAAAAAAGTTGCTGGCCATTGAATCTAAGCTATTTCTGATATTTGCTGCCATCTGCAGGAAACTGCTTAGAAGAACATGTGACATTGCATAATGTATATCAGTGGAAATTTTATTGATCCTCATGGGTTCTGGGTGATTGTAGCAGCTATTAATAATCAAGAATGAAACAAAAACAGAGAAAGCAAGGAGCTCCCAGAATGGGTGAAGAATGGCACAGCTCCTGTTCAACTGATTACTCCTATAAAACTTCATCTAAAACCACATGTAAATAAGTCATCCTGTTTTTTGAGTTGCTGAAAAAAAAATCTTAAATACAACAGTCATTAACCAACCGAAATCAACAAGTGAACATAATACAGCCTGTTGAATTGGAAATATTGGAAATATTGCTCTGCTGTTAATTCTGCCAAGGATGAATGAATAAATGAATGAATGAATCAATCAATCAATCAATCAATCAATCTAAATCAGTGAGACTTCCACCTTCATCTGATGGTTTGTTAGAACCTCTTTGGCGTTTATAAATGTCAGAGTTGTGAAACTGCATCTCAGGCTGTGTGTGTGTACTGAGATCTGTGAAAGAATGCAATAATCCTCACTTATGAATTCAGATTAGCAAATTTACTGATATTTCTTAATGTGTAAAAACTCATCATGTAAATCTTTGTAATTTCTGATTTCTGTACACATTCATTTATTTGAGGCCTACTGAAAGTCTTTGCTTGCATAGACCAGGAAGCCTTCCTCTTTAGCTTGATATTTTTTCCACCAGTGGGTTTCCTGGTTGCTACAGTTGCCATGACAGGTGACCTTCTGCTTTTAACTCCAAGCAGCTGCCTCAGGAACAGTGGAGGTTTTGAACATGATACATTCAAATACAAAACCTCCAGCGCTCTGAAAATTTCAGAAAAAAATCCTAACAAGGTGGAGTTTGAAGACCTTGCATATGGAGATTTTACTTTCACCTCATTTCTTTGTTGTTTCCCATGAGCAGTTTTGATATCCTCCAGCAGAGGAGGCTGGAACTGTTGCTATCCATAAAACCTTAAAAAGAAATGAAAAAATCAATCTCTAGCACAATTAATGTTGACTTGTAAGAAAGGGATGAATGCAAAAAAGGAAAAAAACTTACATTAACATAAAGTTTTATTAATTCTGATTGGAGTACATCGCATTACAAAATGCTCAAGGGTATCATATAAGTTGAAGTTGTTGTGTATAGCAGCAAACTAATGAGGCAGCCAACTGAGCATCCAAACGGCAACAAAGACTTCTGTTTCTGTCTGACTGTGTAATTGTGCATATATTTTTCTCATGGCAGGAAAGGCACAGGTATAACTGGTATAACAGTAGTGACTGGTCAGCCAGCTCCAGGGCTGTATTACAGGGACAATTAATGAAACAGTGCCATCATAATGTTATTATTCCCACCTATGCTTTTCCTGCAATCACAAGTCAAAGAAAGATCAGCCATGAAAAACGTCTATTATATGTTTTTACCTGTTTGTAAAGCCTTCAGTTCATCAGCATTAAACATAAGCTCTGGCTCTGACTAGGTGCATGTGTGCCTTTATTGTGAAATCAGATAACTCTTGCCCATGAATCCTCTTAGCAGATAAGCCTTTCAAAAGCAAACCCTTTGGTTTCCATGATGGGAGTAAGAGATGTACTGCGTTACGCTGTAAATGAATACTTCGTCAAAGCTGTGTGAGATACCACGTTTTTCCAATGTCAGATGAAAACCAGAGAGATTCAGAAGAGGATGATGATGCTGACAGTGACTCAAGTGGAGGAGGACATGCTTCATTTTTCATTGTTTCTTTAAATAGATTCATTTCAGGTGGGTTACTAGCATTTTTCATGGTAGTTTTTTAATGACAGTTTAAATGCACAAGTGAAATTATCATCACCAATGATGACTTTGCTCCATTGAGTGTCTCAACCATATCAGCATATATAATACTGGAACTGCAGTGCAGCCATTAATCCTGTTATTAATTATAACTGCGTTTCTCTTGCTATGACATGTTTTAATATCTATTATTAAAAATATATAATTTGACTCACACATCTTAGGTTAAATTTCTATACTAATGTTTCGTAGCTTTTGTAAACACTGGCGACATTTGCAATGTATAGAAGGAACACTAGAGGACAATGGACAGGCAGAGGAGAACCGTCGCAATTTGATGCCATCATTTGTTGATGGTGTCGTCAGAATGTGCGACAATTATTGTAGTCCGTATGGTGGCAGAACCTCAAACGCAGGAGTTAGCTCGTAGTCAACCACTAGATATCAAGCAATGATATAATTTGCTTGTTTAATTCTTAATTGACACGGGAAATATTACGTTTTATCGAATTTTGATATGACGATATATAATTCGCTGTTATGAGAAAGGTTTCACAGAGCGTAATGTCTTGTTAGCCTAGCATAGATTAGCCTTCTCGGTAAGCAACATTTCTTAACACAGTTATGAAAGTTATGTGTTACAACACAGGAAGAACTTGTAGCAGTCATCGTGACAACTGAACTGTCGCTCATGTGTTAACTGTGCTGAACTGCCGTTGTTTAAATAGGTTTTTTTCGAAACTGGGGCTGTTTCCGAAGCGTTCACAATATGTTGAACATTCCGACCCAGTCCTTCCCTGCGCCGAGCTCCCAGCAGCGAGTCGCACCGTCCGGCCAGTCCGGGAGGAGCAAGGTAGCACTTCTTTCTTTTCTTCTTCTCTGTCTTCCTCTTCTGTTTCTTCCTTGAGGTTTTACGGCAGCTGGTATTCATGGAGTTGTATTACTGGTCGCACTCCTATCACAGCAGATGAAAATAGTGCTACAGAAAGTATACGGAACTCGATTCCATATTCTGACAGCATAGAGATTAGTGATATGTATGACCCATAATAATAGTGAAGTTAATGGCTAAGTATTTCAGAGCCATTATTTCTTCAACACATACTAATCAACGCTATAGTGGGTATCACTTTAAAATGAAAACTACATAAAGGACTGGCACAATAACAATATCCTGTAGCATCTGCAGACTGAAGATGATGCTGCTGTGCTTGAAATTTACTGTCAACATGCCTTCACACCTCACTCCAGATGAAAATAAATAACAAACTTGTCCTTTGCTGCATGACTCGGCCATTATCTGAGCAGGTGGCCTTAAAGCCAGGCCACAGTCTAATGGACTGGATCCGGTTTTCTAAGAGTGGCAAAGATCTGACTGGGCTCAGAGGGCGCCTTATTGAAGTTACCGAGGAAGAGCTTCAGAAACACAACACAAGAGATGACTGCTGGACTTGCATACGAGGTGAGCCTGCTTGGTTGCCATGGAACTGGTTTTGCACTTAAGAGAAAAGGATGAATAACCAGCATGACAGCTGTAGTATTCAACAGATACACAGGACAGGATACTTAATGTCAGCTTAATGAAACTTAATGCTAATTTCTCTGGAGTACAATGGAATTTAGAGAGGTGCCTCCAGACAGGATGACCCATTGCTAATGTCAACTAGATCGAAGCACTGAACCCTCAGAGTTAAATGTGCATAAACATGGAAAGCATAAAACACATATAACAATACACATAAATACAATAACCTTTCAGCCACACACTAGTATAAACCCATGATGTTATGCTCTGGTATTATTCTCTTGATTAGATATTTTGACACATTCACACCAAAGTCCTGAAAGGTGTTCTTGAGCTGTTGGAGAGTTGTAATGCGATTTTTTGTCATCACCTTCTACACTGGTCTTTTGTGGTCCACTAGAGTGGTGGAAGCCTCTGAGTTCACCAGTGTGAGCTTGGCTTTTAACAGTGTGCTGAACTATTGTTTCCGATACACCTACACCAGTAATTTGTTTATGCGATGACTGCTTTACAAGCACTGACACTGGTCTGTCTGCACATTGATAATTAGACTTATATGGGTTTTCTGCAGTGGCAATTAGTAACTTGACTGATACAGAATCCCTCTTCAAATCAAAAACTATTCACTTAATATTAAGATAAGAGATAAGATAAGGTAAGATCCTTAAGGTAAAGTCCTTTATTAGTTCTCCAGTGGGGAAATTTGCTGTGTAACAGCAGCAAAGTGGACGGTACTAAAGAAATGCAAAATTAAAATATCAAATATTGAAAATTTACAAAAAGACTTCAGTGCAATATCATAAAATTCTTAAAAAAAAACCTTTCTGGCCATTATTCATTACCATAACACGGGCAGCTGTGGCTCAGGAGGTAGAGCGGGTCATCCACTTATCAGAAAGTCTGTGGTTCGATCCCCGGATCCTCCGGTCCACATGTTGAAGTTTGAACCCCACTGAACCACTGAACCCCAAATTGATGAAATCTGATGGCTGTCCCATCAGATTGAGTGAGTGTGAATGTTAGAAGCACTCCACTGTTGATGTAAGTGCTGTATGTCTGTGTGTGTGAATGGGTGAATGTGGCTCATGTTGTCAAGCACTTTGAGTGGTCAGTAAGACTAGAAAAGCGCTATATAAGCAGTCCATTTACCATAACTCAGGAACAGAAGAGGAGATTCTGGCCATATTTCACATCAATAATCTTGGGAGCTTACCTTCAAACTCTGATAATTGGTGGTGCTGCTGGGTGCAAGTCTTCACTACACATACTGTATGAGACAGACATGGATGTAAGGCATTACTTGAGTGATTGGCAGAGGTGTACAACCATGAGGCGGTGACTCTAGTTCTCTCTCTGTTTTCAGGTATGGTGTACAACGTGACCCCCTACATGGACTACCACCCTGGTGGAGAAGAGGAGCTGATGAAGGCAGCTGGGATAGATGGCACTGACCTGTTTGATCAGGTGTGGACAGTGATAAAGAAAATCACGCACCATTGTGTTTTAATGTTACATTTTAAAGGTAAAGGTGAAGTCCTTAATTTCCAGGTGTTAGTCATCACAAATGACTATTTCACCTTGATAGTTAAAGGGTTTATACATTTGAAAGACACTGTAATTATTTCCGAAACATCCAGGAAGTTTATTTGAGAAAAAGTTTACTTGGCATAGTTTTAGCGATCACTGAGGTATGGTTAAATTCCTACAGGAGACCATTAAAGAGGCTAGATGTTAGAGATTCTATTTCATGCTAGCAGCTTCTCAGCTAACAAGCCTTAATGAAGGCCATAGGTTTGTTATTAGTAGCCAACCACTGTTATTCTATTTCAAAATAAGTAGATTTTAGTGTCAAACTGGTAAAAGATTGTATTCTTAGCTGACAAATATTAGCCCTATGTTTGCTGTTTGTGGCTGACTGGGGCCAAACCAAAGGATGTTCCTGAAAAAGCTCAGTAAAAACAAACCCCAGGACCTTGGGAGGACTGGAACATGTTTTATTTTGGTGGCCTTGGGAGTTCTCCAGGGTTTGATGTAGTTCTGGGATCAGTTCATTGTGGTTGTGGATGACTTGATATGTTTATATATGTGTTTCTGTAGTGATATTTGTGTTCTTGCACAGGTCCATCGTTGGGTGAACTACGAGTCCATGTTGAAAGAGTGCCTGGTGGGCAGGATGGCCACTAAGGCTACCACAGCTATTAAAGGTACACACACACACACACACACACACACACACACACACACACACAGAACCTGTAATATCTCTGCATCAGTGTTCTCACATGCTGTCTATTGATCTGCAGCTTTGCCTCAGTGTTAACCTGATTGTCATGTAGTTTGGTAGTCTGTGATCTGAAGTGCACACAGTATCTGAGTATCGAGAAAACAGACAGAATAATCATTGGTCAGATGTGGTGATGTCAGGATTGCGAATGAAGGGATTTGTCAGATTTGTTAAGTGAAATAGATCTGGAGTGTATAGCCATTAGCCAACATTAACTCATGGAGGAACAAGGCAGAATGTGAGGGAGGAGATCTCCCTTATTGAACCTTCACCAAAGCTTCATTTAAACTAGGTCTAAAGACTGTTACCTCAGAGAAAGACTGAAAGCCTTTATTTACTGTCAACAAGAAAAAGATGAATCTGAGGAGAGAGTGGAACATCACTATTCTGTTCCCGAGTTTTATGAGACTTTCACAGAAGAAACTAAGATGATGTTTGCTGTTTATTGGTAATAGACAGTCTGTATTAGACAACAGAAAAATAAGAAACTAAGAAAATTGCACGTCTGACAACCAATCAGCCACATTTTTAGCCATGAAGAAGAACTGAAACCACAAAATAAGTTTTAAATCACATTACTTATGATTCAGAATGAACCCTTTCAAAACAGACAATGGATGTACTCTGATCATCCACAACATCAAAACCAGTGACCTGTTTTAATCATCAGTGTGTACTGCTTATTTATACCCAAATAACACAGGTAACTGTGTATACAAAAATTTAAATTGTGAGCCTTGATATTTGCTCTTCAAACAAACAAATGTTTGTCTTTTAGGTCTCAGATATTGATATTGGCATCAGTCGCAAAAACCCAGTAACAGTCAGGTCATAGTTAATACATATGTTCAACCTGTTGATATTTATTAATATATCAAGGTTGTAAGGAAACAATGACAAGCTGAACAAGAACACTGTCTCCTGACAGAGATATGAGTAATTCCTTTGTGAACAAAGTTAATAAAATGCTTTTGTTTCTAGTCCTGAAAGTGGGACCCAGTGTGTGTTGCTCCTTTTGCCAAGTTGATTTTCAACTCTTAGATGCTTGATTAATATGGGCCCTGGTGCAGCATTCAAAATCTTTTTCACAAAACCTGTGGTAAAGAAAAGATAAAGGGTGTTGTGTACTGAACATGAAGTATCTTTCTGGAGTCAACTCAAATCTGTGACATCAGAGTTTCTTACATTCAAACAATAATCGACAGTTTTCAAAATTTTGACTTAAAAATTAACACAACTGGATGTTTTGCTGGATTTTTAAGCCGCTGCTTATTAACTGGATTAACAGGAGTGAAACCCACTGGTTCCCTGGATATCAATCTAAAGAATGATGGGATGCCTCATTAATGATCACCATTAAGTTTGGTTTAAATGGACTAAAACATGGAAGATTCTTAAATCAGTTATTGGTCTCAAGTTGTATCATAGCAAAGTGTTATTGTCAGTTTAACCCTGCTCTGAATTTCAGTCTTTGTTGTGGTGATGTTTTGTGTTTTTCTTCTTAGCCATCATCCCTCCTCCACCACTGACTGGCCTCGCTCCACCTACCTCAGTAGCTCCTACCCGAGACAAAGACTCCTCGCCTCGGTATAAAAGATGAAACATGAAAAAAACCCACATACAACACATTTACACATACACAGTTACATGATTATCTGCTTTCTGGTGTTGGTGTAGGTACGACTGGTTCCAAACTGATGTGACGGTTCACATGGTCGTTTATGCTAAAAGAAAGGTAACCACACACACACACACACTCACACACACACACACACACACACACACTCACACACACACACATACTTGTACTTCTATCTTTGTGAGGACACTCATTGACATAATGAATTCCCTAGCCCCTTACCCTAACCTTAACCATCACAACTGAGTGCCTAACCCTAACTCTGACCCTAACCTTAACCTAAACCTAATTCTAACCATAACTCTAAAACCAAGTCTTAACCCTCAACATGTGATTTGAAGGTGTCTCAAAAAGTGAGGACCGGCCAAAATGTCCTCACTTTCCCAAAATTCTTCACTCTGTTAGTAAAATACTTTTTTTGGTCCTTACTATGTAGCAAGTACAAGTACACACACACACACACACACAAACACACACACACACACACACAGACCAACCTTTGATGACATATGGTAAAAGCTGTAATTGGAAATGCCAGTAGGTGGTTGATGAGATAGTGAGTGTGTGCAGAGAGACCAAGTACAACAACAGAACACAGAGGTCACTCTTCACACGTCTCCCTGCTGCACCATGTGTATACAGGCTACATCACAGACCTTTCTTCCAGCGTGTGAAGGCTGGGAGCGCTGAGGGGATGATCTCCCTGTTCATCAAACATTATTCATCAGAGTTTCTGGTGAAAGCTTTAGAGCATCTAACAGTTTCACAGTCATTTTTATTGTAATAAAGGTTTGAAGGATGAAGTTGTCCGTCCTCAAAGTCAAAGAGAGGCCTTGGTCAGTAGTTGAGTCATATTCCTGCATGTCGTTTGTTCTGTCAGATCCCCAGCTCAGGCTGCACCGTCGTTGACCTCAAGGCGGGTGTTCTCCGACTGGAAGTACTGCTGGGGAAGATGTCCTACATGATACATTTATGTGAGTAGAGATGTGACTTTCTACATTTTATTTTGCTGCGCTTCTACAACAACATAAGTCGGACACTGCAGTGCAGCACAGGTAGTTTACTTCCTCTTCCTTCTGAAAACCCCTTTACAATGTCTGTTTTGAAAAGTTAGCACTGTATGAATGTTGGAGTGAACGGGTGAATGTGGCCAGTGCTGCAAAGCACTTTGAGTGGTTGATAAGACTAAAGAAGCTCTATATAAGTGCAGTTTATTTATACAGTACTGTATAAATCAAGTTATTTAAATGAAGTTCACTTGCTTGCTTGTGACTGTTTTAGAAGGTGCTCATCCAATACAGTGTGATTAATAAGGTACAATTTAAATTTGTATAATTCTATTGAATTCTGTTAAAGTGGACAGATAGTAACATCCTCAGACTACTGTTCGTTGAATCAAATGACAACTTTAGTTTATATAGCCCAAGCAACTCTACACTGTGAACAATATTGTTATAGTATAGACAGGATTGTGTTTGTAAAATCAGAACTGTTTTTCATGCTCTTTCAGGTCTCTCTGAGGAAGTTGAAGGAACTGTATCTGGTGAGGAACAGCTTGACTCAGTGTAACAAAAAAGTCTGAAAGATCAGTGTTGAAGTTCTTTGGCTTGTTCTTATTCTTTAATTATCTTCATCAGTCCACACGGCTTTCTCAGTGGGAAAGATCCAGCTCAGCATGCGCAAGCAGGCTAAAGGAAAATGGACAAGTCTTGGTCGACCACTGGAGTTCCACAACACGTTTTTACTCAAGAAAGACAGAGGTGAGATCCAAGGGTAAAGAAAACAGAAATATGAGATATCTTTTGTAGGCTCATCTCAGCCAGAGCCACGTCCTGCTCCACACTCTGCGGTGTGTCTTTACATAACATTGATTTGTTTGATTATTAGCAACCCAACAAAAAGGGAAATAAATAACCTCCATCACTGATCTCCTGTTTTCAGCTCCATACTATCGGGATTGTGTGCTGGTGTCCAAGACTGAGGTGAATCACAACACCCATGTGTTCAGACTGCAGCTCCCACGTGGGACCGTCATGCATGTGCCTGTTGGAAAACATGTCTACCTCAAAGCCCTCATTCAAGGTAAGGAACCAGTCAGAAGGACTGCACTGCACTGAATACAGTAAAAGGTAACGTCTGTGTTTAACCACATACTCTGTTCACTTAACCCACTGAAATGAACTGCATTGCGTTATACAGAGAGGACTTTCTGTTATTTAGAGTAGAATCATTGGTATAAATGTGGTGGGAAAAATAATACAAACACCTGTCCATATAAAAGTTTAACAGCACCACAAACAGCAGCCTCCAAAATGACTATAAGGTTCAACAGCACCTCCCTGAAAGCAACTCAGACTGAACATGAATTACTGTTATTGCAGGTCTGCTGTGTTAGACTGCACTGAAAGTATAAGTAAGGAAAACAATGAAGCTGCTACCTTCAGTGGTGAGGGTGCAGTACAGTGACATTTAGATAGTATTCACACGCCTTCAGTTTTTTGTTATGTTGTAGCTAAAATTGTTTAAATGAGTTTTTCCCTCATCAATCTATACTCAATATAATAAAGTGAAAAAATAATGTTAGAAATTTTTGCAGATTTATTGAAAAGTAAAAGTGTAGATTGTTGTAGATTGATGAGGGAAAAATGAATGTATATGATTTTAGCAGATCCAGCCCCCCCTGCAACCCGGTTCAGATAAGCGGTACAGATAATAGATGGATGGATGATTTTTAGCTCAGAGCTGCAACATAACAATGAGCCTCGGTTGTCTCAAGCTGCCTGGACCCTGATTGTTGCTTTTGTGACTGTATGTTCGTCTTTATCTTTGTCCACATCCAGACGCCGAGGTAGTGAGGCCGTACACTCCAGTAGATCAGAGCCTGGCAACAGCCTCCCACCGCTCCTCACAGGAAGCAGACCTCTACCTCATGATCAAAGTCTACCCTGATGGAGTGTTCACCCAACATCTCAACAGCCTGCACACTGGTGAGTCACAGCCAGGCCATCACACAAGTCTTTGTGTGTGTTTATGTGTGTGTCATATTAGTAAATAAGGAGGAGAATAATGTGGGAGAGAGAAAAAACTAAATTGCAGGTCTAAATTGTTGGACTAAATCATTGGCCTGTTTAAGTTAGTAATGCAATAGAAAATTTGAAATTTGAAATATGGTGTGTCATGTGACTCACTGAAATAACAGGATAAATGCAGCCAAACTATGTTATAAAAACACTACAGTTGCTCAGCTGCTGTAAAATGATTTGGATTTTTATTGTGTGAAGTTCAAATGTAATGATCCCCAAACTATGATTCTACATTCAGTCTTTGTCTTTGTGGGAGGGTGTATTATCTTTTTCTTATCAAGAATGTGTTTGAGGTCGTCTTTTTGGACCGACATGTTTATTTGAAGTGAACTAATCCAGTGCAGTTTCTTATATTTTTTTGTGGTGCCTTCAGTCTTTGTTTCTGTCACTGAGATTTCTTCAGAATACATTTTTAAATCAAGGTCTCATCCCCCATCACAACTTTGCACACATGCACTATTTGCAGCTGCGCTTCCTTATCTCCTCACAATATTGAACTTGTCCTCCCTCAGGTGCATATGCATAAAAGAGGGAGGCGCTCTGCTGCAGACACACACAGTGTCCCACAGATAACAGGCAAACTGTGTCGCCATGCAACAGAACTCCTGCAGCAGAACACATCACCAAGCATCATCAATGACAAAGGCTGAATAAATGTGGCAGTGAGAGTGCACTGTTAGTGCACATTGGTCCCACAACTTTTCACATAGAATGGAAAATCATTTTAGATCAATACATCAGTTTACGAGTGATTACAAGTGACCAGTGTTTCAGGTGAATGTGGGAATTTAGATTAAACTGCAAAAGTCCCAGACTTCAGTAGTGATAAAATGATTCCATTGCCTGTGGGTTAGTAAAGATACATAAAGTTAAATGCTAAATTAAACAGTTTTGGGGTGATATTGGATTTTTTGAGGCATTTCTATTGTCATATCAAAATTCACCAAAATTCACCATCTCCTCCCCACAGCTGGCTCAGATGTACTGTCCAGTTCAGCAGCCTCAGAGTCCACTGTAACTGGCTTATATTTTGTTTTAACTTTATCAAATGTATGTTTTGTTGCTGTAGATCTTTACTCTGTTTGAGTCGTTGTATTCATTGTATGTTATTGCTCTCTTGTCTGGTGCTGCTCTCCAGGAGACTGTATATCCGTTAGTGGTCCAGAGGGTACTTTCACTCCCCGCCCCCTTCGTGATGTCACATACCTCTACCTATTAGCAGCAGGCACAGGATTCACACCCATGGCTCGCCTCCTCCAACTGGCCCTACAGGACATTGACACCATCAGGTGGGAGCTAAGACTGGGATCAGATCAGGAGGCCAAACACTCCGATCAGGCACAGGCAGCTCCACCTGTGTCACTATTATCACTGTGTTGACTTTGTAAAGTGTATTTCTCTCTACATCTCATGTCTTGTTTGAAAAAAGAACTCTACCTCTCCATGTAAACAACCTCCACAGTCCACAGTACAGTTATGAGAGAACATGTAGAGTGCGCTGTGTTTTACTGTTTGTACCACTGGTCATATTCACACCATGTTTGTGTGTTTTCAGAAACATCAGGCTGCTCTTCTTTAACCGACGGGAGGAGGACATTCTGTGGCGCTGTCAGCTGGACGAACTGGCTGCTGATAATGAGAGGTACTCAGCTGTTTGTCCCCGTCACAACCACAGCAGCAGATGTTAGTTATTATAAGTGACATAAGTCAGATGGTGGAGTGAGGAGAAATTTAACGTGTAGGCAGGAAAAGCAGAGAGAGAATTCAGAGAAGGAAGTGGAGGGGAGGTGAGAGGAGAAGAGGGGAGGGGAGGGGAGAGGAGAAGAGGGGAGAGGAGAGAAGAGAAGAGGGGAGGGGAAGAGAGGAGAGGAGAGAATAGGAGGGCAGGGGAGAGGAGAGGACAGGAGAGGAGAGAAGAGAAGAGAGTGTGAGCTGTTACCAGACCATCCTTTCAACATAGACATAATGAAGTGGTAATAGGTCCCAATAAGGTTGGTGGGAGTGGAAATGCCTATAAAACAATTAGGTAATCCTGTCTTTGATGATACTGACCAACAGCTGAGCCCTCTGGTGTGTCAGTTGATTTGGGAAATAACCCATAACAACATGAAGTGAGACTGATGATGTGTGCTTGAAATGCAGCTGATTCTTCTGGACGTCAGTGTGTTTGTATATAATCAGCGCGTGTGTGTGTGTGTGTGTGTGTGTGTGTGTGTGTTGTGTGTCAGGTTTCAGGTGGAGTACGTGCTCTCTGAGCCCTGTGAGACCTGGACCGGCAGGAGGGGTCGGGTGGATGAGTCCATGCTCCAGGATTTCATCAACAGGCCAGACGGGTCCAGATGTTACATATGTGTGTGTGGCCCCACTGCCTTCACTGAACTAACCCTAGGGTGGGTACTATGACCTCTTATAACCTTTACTGCACTGTCCCAGTGATACGCAGCCAGAGTGACTGAAGAGATTTGTAAATGATGAAGTGATGACATTTTATATCCCATGGGTCAAAGATCAACTTCACTGTGACATCATGTTGTTATGCAAAAAACACTTCTGACCATTAGTCAATGCTGTAGGAAGCAGGAAGGTGATTTTGACCATATTTCCTGCAACTTGACTCATTGACGGAGGCAAACAACCACGAAGCAGTGATGTAGTGTGGAAGCCCAAAACTAACAACTATATAATTATCAAAAAATATTTATTATAGATTCATTGTAAATAAAAACAACATTTAGTGACATCTGTTTCACTATCTCAGGGTTTGATGCATAAGATTCATCGAAATCCCAGATGACTATTTTGAGCAGGTTTATCTCCATATGATGGATTTGCCATTAGATGATTATGATGATAGTATTGAGAGACACTGAGTAATTACTACAGCTCTGGACAGACAGTTTTACAGGACATGAACCACTGTTTATAATTTTAATCACTCACTGAGCAGTTTTTCACCTACTTTCTTCTCTTGTTCATCTTTCAGGTTGTTGAAGCAGCAGGGCTTCAGTGACGGGGAGCTCCACGCCTTCCAGGGCTGAGGAGCTTTACTTTCATCCAACTCCCCCCTGCAAAGACTGTGTGTGTCTGTGAGTGAGTGAGAGAGGCAGTCAGTCCTAATTTATGAACCGTTTGTGAGAAATGAAAGGAAACTTGTATTTCTATGCACTGAGGACCTGATGATGCTGAGAGCAGACAAACATCACACCCCAGGCTCTGATCACAGAGTCACTGGGCAGTAAGACTCCAATCATCCCGGACATATCTGCCAGTTTCTTGAGTAAAGTGAATCGATTTCATTCGAACTATGAGCTGAACCATTGTACAGGCGTGCATAGAAATAAAATAACAGCAGTAACACACTGAGACAAAGAGAAACTGATCAGATTGTGTAAACTGATGAAGTATATGCAATATAACAAAGTAAATCTGTAGCAGAGGACACCCTGCAGACACTTAATGTTCCTGTTACATGATGCAGTCACAGGAGTTATATCCACTGCAGTGAAATGAATTACCTTATGGTGAAATGTTTAATGAATCCCCACAGGTTAGTCTCCGGCTTATTAAGACCTGGTCAATGTTCATTATTGCTTCTGATTGGAGTCTTGACTCCTGTTTAATCCTGAGTCAACACATTGACCTTTACAAACGGAGTTGATGTGTTTACAGTTTTAAGGGGAACTACAGACAGACTTAAAACGGTTTTTGCTGCCTTATGGAAATGAGTCACTCTGCAGAATAATGTCACTGTTCAGGATGTGATTGTTATTGGTGCTTTAAACAGTCCGAAAATATGTCATAGTTTGTAATCACACACTGAGGTTCCACTCTAGTTACCAGGTTGTTGACAGTTGTTAGCACGGAGAACTGGACAGCTGGAATCTAACAGACGTATGAAGGAGGAAGTCTCAGGGCTGGGTATCGAACTCTGAGGGTTTTATGGACCAACTGAATTAGTCTGATACTATAGAGGAGCCTGTATATGAGTGAATCTGATCAGTGTCAGCGAGCCAATCAGCATGCAGCAAGACCTAATAATGCTGGTGATTGGCTGTTTATTTACACAAACATGTTTGTGAAGAGGCTGAGACTAAAAATGAAAGTAAAAGGTAAAAATTAAAACTAAAGTAAAAGTTGTATCAGAATGTGTATTCAATTCAATGTTATTTGTATAGCGCCAAATCATAATATACATTATCTCAAGGCACTTTACAGGGTCAGGTCAAGACCTTACTTTGTTACATAGAAAAACCCAACAGTTCCCACAAAAAGGGGGAGGGGTTGGTTAAGGTAATGGTGTTATCAATAATAATGATAGTGAGAGTGGTTAATAGTAATGATGAGTAGTGGTGGATCTGGATCCTGCTGCTCCAGAGGCAGAGATACCTCAGAGAGAGAGAGAGAGAGAGAGAGAGAGAGAGAGAGAGAGAGAGAGAGAGACCAGTGAATCATGGGAATCCCCCAGCAGTCTAGCTCTATAGCAGCATAACTAAGGGATGGGTCAGGACATACCCGAGCCAACCCTAACTATAAGCTTTACTAAACAGGACAGTTTGAAGCCTGATCTTAAAGGTAGAGAGGGGGTCTGCCTCCCGAACCCACACTGGGAGCTGGTTCCACAGGAGAGGAGCCTGATAGCTGAAGGCTCTGCCCCCCATTCTGCTCTTACAAACTCTGGGAACCACAAGTAGACCTGCATTTAGAGAGCGAAGTGTCCTATTGGGAAAATAGGGAACTATAAGCTCTTTAAGGTACGAGGCTGCCTGACCATTAATGGCTTTGTAGGTGAGGAGGAGGATTTTAAATTCTATCCTGGATTTTACAGGGAGCCAATGCAGAGTATTGTAATCTTGTTTTTGTTCAAATGGATTTGATAAAACTGGTATCAATAAGTATCAGTATCAGTACTGATCTAGAAAATCAAATAAACATGGCATTAACTGAAGTAGGATATTATTACAGCACAGCTGCTGTTTATGCAAAGAAAACTGTATATATATTACTATATACATTATTATCAGCTCCTACTGTTAGACAAGGTTAAGAAGTGCAACACTGATTTGAACCCGTAGATGACAATGCAAGTGTGGAGTTACTCTTAAAACCTCTGTTTGCACGATTCTTCACGATTCACTCGAAGGCTCCAGGAAGCACAACATGAATTTGAAGGTGAGGCTTTTCAAACACACAGTTTCTCTTCGGCTGTGTCTCCACAAACTGTATTAAACACAGCAGCATCGACACCCTGTGCTTCTGTCTGACCGTCATCATCACTGCGAGTCTGATGTTGTGTTGTTGGCTTGAGGGTCAAGTTCTTTGTAACAATTTTAAAAGTGCTAAATAAATAAAGTTTATTGTATAAAGGTTATTATTAATGTAATACCTCTCTCAGAGTTTGTTCTCTCATTAAGCTTCTAAAGTGCTCGTTTGTGGCTCAGCTTGATTCTTTTCATTTTCTGAATGATGAACATTGTGCTGCTGGATGAAGCAAAAAAAACACAGTTTGAGTTTCTGAAGGTGACACTATGTGTTTAGCTGACTGCTCAACTCACAAGAATTACACACCTGTCACCTGAGCCATCAGACACTGGGTACTAAGAACAGAACAGGCGTCAGAACATGAGACAAAGAGCTGCAGAACAGATTTTCCCAGGACTGGGACTCCAGTGTATAGTGTACGAAAGGAGCAACAGACTTTAAAAACATTTATTTTAACTAAACCTTAAATAAGTTAATTAAAATAAAAATACAACTACAAAATATTCAGACAAAACACACAGGTACAGTGGAACGGGACATTCTGTGATTTTTTCTTTACAGCTTCAAATGTTTCTGTTGTCTGTAGCTTCATGTCTGTTTATAATGGAAACATTAAATATCTCTGATATAAGCTACTGATCTGGAACATGAGGAGTGTCCGTCTCTGACCAATATTACACTGGCTGTTAAAGGGGGGGGTTGGTGGTGTCAGGAGGGGGGGGAACACCATTCCCTGTCTTTGGAGATGTCTCAGGATGTCCAGGATGGAGTCCAGCTCCAGACGGAAAGCCTCTAGCTCTCTGCTCTTGTCCTGAGCCACATGCTTCCAGCGCTCCACCTCTGACTGCTGATTGGGCTCCAGCATCTGCCATGATCCACCAATCACCTGCAGGCAGAGGGACACATAGTCACTGAGGTTAGCCTGTATCTCTTCAGTAAACGCTTCAGGCTGTTCAAATGTTTAATAGAACAGACGTGTTTAGACAGGCACCATAAAGAAGTGTGTCTCAATAAACAGGTGATGCTCTAATTCAAAATTTCTGGTGTGTATTTTGCTGCAATGTCCTGTTTGTGTGACCTGAAGTTTGTGTGCACAGTGTGGGGGTAGGTTAAAGGTTCAATAACATTTCCCAGTAACATTTGGGTTTGACTTGCCATTTTCAATATCATGTCACGTTCCAGTGGTGAGATATTTTTTGATGGCAGGGCAACATGACCAAAACCAATTACTTTCCCCTGCTGGTTTCTGCACCATCACCTCCTCATCCTGTTATTCAGGAGATAATTTAGCAGCATGCTGTTTGTGCTGGTGCAACGGCACCAGCTCTGAAAAAGCTGGTCGTAAATGTGGGACCTGGTCTGGAGCTGGTCTCATTTTGTCTACTTGTCACTAATTCTGTCAACCCTGCTGCTGCAGGTGGGGCTCATGTGTTAATGAAATGATACTGACATTTAAAAGTCATCGTGAATGTGAAAGAAAATCGCTCCAAGGCCAGCCATGTCAATCCAAGCGAAACATGGGAAGCTCCACATAGAATATCCGCTCCAGGTTCAGGTCCAGGCCAAAAGTCTGCCATTCCAAATAGTCCTCCAGTTCCAGTCCAGTGTGTAAAGGATCACTGTTTGACTCCTGATTAGAGGAGAGCTGTTTTATGGTGTATTTATTTTTTTTAGTAAGTTTTGTAGCTGTATTTGTGGTTTTGTGGGTAAGCCACGCCCCTTTGTGAGGATTTTCAGTGAAAAGGATTATGTTGTCTGGATTTACTGTTTTAGTTGGGATAGATTTATTTGGATTAATAATTTTGTTGTTCAGAATATATGATTTGTTGTATGTTATATGTAGATGTTTTTATTATTATTCTTTAGAAAAAAATAATTGGTTATTTTTTGTGATCAAAGTGTAACCATGAGTCAGGGAGGTGGGTAGAAGGATGACCTGGATGTGGGATGGTCCAAAAAATTAAATAAGCAGTTCCCTTGTTTAACTGGGGGTCTGACTGTTGTGAAAAGCCAATTGTTATAAAGTAGAATATTAGATCTGAGTTTTAAGGTTAGTTATGTTAGTTTAGGTGAGATAATATGGGGAGTTTTATATAGAATATTTTAGAGTTAGAATTTGTTAGGTTTAGATATTTGGGTTGGGTTTTAGGCTCCTTGAAGGGAGTGGTTAAGGTCAGGGTAAGAAATAGATCAGATTATATTGAGATTGTATTGATGAGAAAGTATTTGTGAAAATATATTGGTTGTAATATATATTATCTATTTTAGGTTTAGAGTTTGTTAGGTTTAGGTAATTGGGTTAGGGAAAAAGGAATTTGAATTTGGTTGCCGAAGGCGGCCAAATTTAAGTGCACAGGCCATCATCCCTCGACCTAGGACAACCCACTCCCCCCCTGGGTTATAGGTCCAGCGTCATGCTTGTTTGAGAGGAGAATTGGAGGTTAGGGTTAGGGCTCAGGGGTCAAAGGTTAGGGTTAGGGTTAGGGTTAGGGTTAGGTATATGGGTGAATATGGCAAAGGACTCTCAGCAGTTTGACTCTCATTAGCATACTAGGCCTGTGATTGGTCAGAACAGCTGTAGCTTATGTGGAGCAGGGCGGAGGTGTGAAACTTGGTTTCTGGGGAGGTCGGCGCACCTCCAGCGGGCTGCTGCCGACACCTGATGCAAATGTTGATCGTTTAGGGGGATTTCATGCTCAATGAAAGAAGTCAGAGAAAAAAAAAAGTGTCAGCAGAATGGCTTTGGGAGCACATTTCAGGCCACTTTGAGTGGACTGGGATGAGTTGGTAGTGTGGCGTTTGGCGGCGGTGCTTTGTCATGTGTCCTCTTGTCAGAAATCGCTATAGTCTGCAGATTGTAGCAGGATCTGACAGGCGCGGTCAAGTGACTTTAGATATGGCGGCGTCGTTGGGACTTCCTCTGCCACAGGAAGTGTTCCTTCAAAATAAAACGACGCAAAGCTCGACGATGGTTTGCCCAGCTCCACCGTTCTGTCCTAACAGGTGAGTGGTCAAGACGAGCCACGGCACGTTTAGTTTGTTTACAAGAGCTAGAAATGTTCATGATTTCATAAAAAAACAAATCAAATGAGGTTAAGAGTAGGCCATTTCTGCTTGAGATGAGGAAAGAGTGAGGTTTAAAAGGAATAAAAATATGAATAACACAATTGGTTGGCATTAGGCACTCTCTCCTCTCAGGTTATGTTTAGGAAAGATGCCATGTGATGGTCAAAAGAAATAAAAATAGAAATAATAAAATACCCCATACAATTGGAGAGGTCAAAGGTCAACTCCAGGTTTATTTGAGCCTGTCTAATACACTCTCCCACAGCTGTTGAAAGGAGTCCTGGCTCAGCGGTGTGAGGGACCCGTTTTCGTTTTTTATCAAAAGAAAAATGATATGATTCATTGTTTTTAAATTTGTTTTTAATTGTTTTGTGTGTGTGTGTGTGTGTGTGTGTGTGTGTGTGAGAGAGAAAGAGACAGAGAGTGAGTGAGTGTTTGTGTGTGTGTGTTTGTCTGTGAGAGAGAGAGAGAGATATGTTGGTAAAATTCCTCATCTTTTCATCTTTTCATTATTCTAGGTTGTGGCCAGCAGCAACAAAAAGAAGCGCTGCTGAGTGTGTTGGCCCAAGATGGATAGAAAAACACAATATACATGCATCAAGTGCAAGAAATGCATGCAAAACACACAGCAAGTAACTGTGCCACTCATGTGTTGTGTAGGCTTGTATGAAAAGGCAATGTGTTCAGTGGGGCTGATGTGTTGACATGGTTACTGTACAGAGTTGAAGAGATGGTAACTCTTGTGATTAGTGGCCCCGTGTCTCCATGTGTTGGACAAAACAAATCATTGCATCCACCTTGGGAAAAAACAGCAATCATTCAACCTGCAGTTACAGATCAGTAAAAAGCACTCATTTTAGCCTCAAAACAGCCCATGAAATTGAAATACAGTCAATTTAAGCCCAGCTCTAATGTTAGCTGAAGGCAAGGTTCCCTGAAAGCAAGTATTTGCTTGAGGTCAATGGTTTTGAGGTTTTAATGTTGTATGTTGTATATTGTATGTATTGCATGTTGCTGTTTTTTATTGGATTATAAAATGTATTCCATGCCTTTTTTTTAAAACTCTTTATGTGCCAATTAAATGTTTAATTCTCATTTATTGTGATTTTCATGATCCCAAATCAATTTGGAGGTTGTGCAGCTATCGTGTGTCCACAGCAATGAACAAAATGATTTATTGAAACCTGTGTGCTAGAAGAAAAATAAGGCCAATATATTTTTGATGTATCGGCACTGGCAACTGCTTTATATGTCACTTCTGTTGTGAAATCCTCCCTAATGAAATGTATGTAAAGCCCTGATATATTTTCTAATACATGAAATCTGAAGAAAAAACATCATCCAATGAGTTTTTTTTGTTATGGAAAGAAAAAAAAACCTCTTCAAGATAGAGAAGGACAAGGGAAAAATGTAGAAATAAATTACAACAAATATGACCTAATATGAGTGGCTAGGGTTAAGATCAGCGCCTGGGGACGGCCACAGGGGGGCGTTGCTCTCTAGGGCAAGGGCTGGGGTCAGACAGAGGTAGGTATATGGGTGAATATGGCAAAGGACTCTCAGCAGTTTGACTCTCATTAGCATACTAGGCCTGTGATTGGTCAGAACAGCTGTAGCTTATGTGGAGCAGGGCGGAGGTGTGAAACTTGGTTTCTGGGGAGGTCAAAAGAAATAAAAATAGAAATAATAAAATACCCCATACAATTGGAGAGGTCAAAGGTCAACTCCAGGTTTATTTGAGCCTGTCTAATACACTCTCCCACAGCTGTTGAAAGGAGTCCTGGCTCAGCGGTGTGAGGGACCCGTTTTCGTTTTTTATCAAAAGAAAAATGATATGATTCATTGTTTTTAAATTTGTTTTTAATTGTTTTGTGTGTGTGTGTCTGTGTGTGTGTGTGAGAGAGAAAGAGACAGAGAGTGAGTGAGTGTTTGTGTGTGTGTGTTTGTCTGTGAGAGAGAGAGAGAGAGAGATATGTTGGTAAAATTCCTCATCTTTTCATCTTTTCATTATTCTAGGTTGTGGCCAGCAGCAACAAAAAGAAGCGCTGCTGAGCGTGTTGGCCCAAGATGGATAGAAAAACACAATATACATGCATCAAGTGCAAGAAATGCATGCAAAACACACAGCAAGTAACTGTGCCACTCATGTGTTGTGTAGGCTTGTATGAAAAGGCAATGTGTTCAGTGGGGCTGATGTGTTGTCTAGACTGACAGGGTTACTGTACAGAGTTGAAGAGATGGTAACTCTTGTGATTAGTGGCCCCGTGTCTCCATGTGTTGGACAAAACAAATCATTGCATCCACCTTGGGAAAAAACAGCAATCATTCAACCTGCAGTTACAGATCAGTAAAAAGCACTCATTTTAGCCTCAAAACAGCCCATGAAATTGAAATACAGTCAATTTAAGCCCAGCTCTAATGTTAGCTGAAGGCAAGGTTCCCTGAAAGCAAGTATTTGCTTGAGGTCAATGGTTTTGAGGTTTTAATGTTGTATGTTGTATATTGTATGTATTGCATGTTGCTGTTTTTTATTGGATTATAAGGGTTAGGGTTAGGGTTAGGGTTAGGTGAGGGAATAGAAAAGGTCTCCACCAAAGTGGAGCCCTTGGTGCACTGTCCTTCCCAGGGCAGGCCAGACCTCCACCCTCTTCCACTGTTTAGGTTTTAATGAACTATAATTTAGTTTCCAGTACTTGGCCCCAGCTCTACTATACTTAGTTTCTATTATTTTGGTTATAATTAGTCCTTGGTTCGCCTTAGTTATATCAAGTATCAATTTGTTTTTCAGTTGTGCATTATTTCGCCTTTGTTATATCAAGTATAAATTAGTTTTTAATTAGGATCCATTTGCCTTTGTTATATGAAGTATAAAAATTGATTTGTTTGGCTTTACATTGTTCTAATTTCAGCTGTCTTCTTTTTTGTGTACACCAGGTGGCGCCGCGACGTTTCGTCCTGGATTCGGACTTCCTCAGGCATGGCCACGTGCACACTAGATTTAGAGCCAAACTGGACTGCCTGTCTCTCTGCCATGATTGTATAAACTGTTTTTCTCTTTTTCAGGTTTCCCTTTTATTTAGGTTCAGGTAAGTATTTCTTCCATTTTCGGGTTAGGGTTAGGGTTAGGGTTAGGTTAGGGGAAATGAGTCAGGGACCCTCAATGGGGTCCCTGAAGGTGCACGGGCCTTATGCTGGCCCTTCCCCAGGCCTGCCAGGCATGCCCTGGCCCAAAAATTAGTCCCCCTCCCCGACTCTTGGGTTCAATTCCCAGTAAAAAATTAGGCTCTCACGTCCTGTATAAACCACTAACCATTGCCAATCCTGGCGATAAAAAATTGAATTTTAGCACTCTAGCCCTTGTAGCTACGTTTCGGAAACTATTTGTCCTTCCTCAGGCTCAGCTAGAGTGATTTTAAATAACCCTGTTTGGGTTTTTTACTTGGGTTTTTTATCAACTGTTTTTAACTTTGTATTTAACTTATATTTATATCCACTGTTTTTAGCTTTTTAACTTGTTTTTAATCCAATGTTTTTAACTTTTTTAACTCCTTCTTTTTCAGCATGAAATTTTTTAACTATTTATCGCCCATATATAAATTTATGCAGCCCCTCCCCTTCTTGGGATAGGGTTACATGTGGTTAGGGTTAGGGTTAGGGGTTAGGAGAGATAAAATTTACTCGGCCACTGACTAGCAGTGGCCGAGTCATGCACACTCCATCACAGACACCCTGCAGGAGTGTCGCCCAGCTCAACTCCCTGAAAGGGATGATTAAAATGGGATATTGGAGTTGGGTCAAAGGTCATGATGGGTTGGGGTTAGGCAAAGGTCAAGGGATGGTTGAGGTTAGGGTTGTAGTGGGATAGGGTTAAAGGTCATTAGGGTTAAGGTTAGGCACAAATCCAGGGGTGGTTAAGGTTAGGGTTAAAGTACATGTTGGGGTTAGAGGTCACCATCCTGGTTGAGATCAGATGTCAGGATGTGGTTTTGGTTAAGATGAGGGTCTAAATTAGGTTTTAGAGGTCAAGGGTTAGAGTAAGGTTGAGGAGAGGAGGAAAGAAAAAGAGAAAGAGAGAGAGAGAGAGAGAGAGAGAGAGAGAGAGAGAGAGAGAGGAGGGAAAAAAAAAAAAAAAAAAAAAAAAAAAAAAAAAAAAAAAAAATTTTAATTATTTCCTTGACACAAGCATACCATTTTATTATATACTTATTTATTATTTAATCCCCGTGGATATTTAGAATCCAGATTAATAATCCAAGATCTTTCAGTTCTCTGTCTTTGAATTGTAGTCCAATTTGGATTACATTGTAATATCGATGCTTGTACTGAATCCCATCCATGTTGAATAAAATGCTTAACCAATGGAGTATGAACTTCCTTTCTTTTCAAAATATTATGTCTGTGCTGTGCAAACCTGGTAAGGATCGTGTTCCCAGTCTCACCAACATATAGAAGGCCACACTGTTTACATACAATTAAATATACACAATTTTTAGTAAATATATTCCCATGATTTGGGATTTTGAAAACCCTTTGATTATATGGATTAGATATCCAAAATCGTTGTCTGAAAAAATCACCTTTGTATTTGACTCTGGGCTTCACTAATGATTTGATTTTTGCTCTGACTAACAGGTCCTTTAAGTTTTTATTCTTCCTAAAAGCAGCAATAATTCTGGAATCCTGTAAATCTTGTGTCTCTTTTATCATATTGTTAAAATTGTTTTTAATTACTCTGACCAATTTGACATTAGAAGGTGAGTAAGTAGTCACAAAGGGGAGAATGGAGGAGACCTGAATTGGTCTGATCTGGAGAAATGTTTTGAAGCATGTTCTAAGAAAAGTCCTAGAGTACCCTCTACTGGACAATGCGGAGAATAGCACCTTGGTGGCGCATCTGAAATCCTCCTTTTGAGTGCAGATCCTATGAAATCTTAATAATTGGGACTTTACTAAGCCTGCAAATGTGTGTTTGGGATGAAAGCTGCTCTTATGAAGTAATGCATGTGTATCAGTCTCTTTAAAGAAAACTTTAATGTCCAATTGATTGGTTTCTGAAAATTTTGGGCCTTTGAAAGTTGTTGTGTCCAAGAAATCTACTGAATTATGGCTGGTTGTGGATTTGAGTTTAATAGATGGATTGTGATTGTTAAGAATATTAATAAATAGTTGAAAATCTTCCTCTGAGTGGGTCCAGATGCCCCAAATATCATCCAGGTATCTATAATAATGTAGGGGTTTCTTATCACATTTCTCCAGTACAGAAGTCTCCCACTCTGCCATGAAGATATTGGCATAAGCAGGAGCGAATTTCTTCCCCATTGCTGTGCCTTTTATCTGTAGAAAAAATTCTCCATTGAATTCAAAGTCATTCTTATTTAAATTAATTTCTAACAGTTGAAGCAGTTCCTTATCAGGTCTCTTTTTATCATAATTTTTGTAAAATATGTTTTTTATAGCTTGAATTCCCTCTGCAATATCAATATTTGTATATAAACTATCTATGTCCATCGTGAATAAAACAGAATTGACAGGGATATGTAACTTTTTTACCTTTTCTATGAAATCATATGTATCTTTAATATAACTTGCATGAGTAACAGACAAAGGATTCAAGTAATAATCAAGGAACTCAGCAGTTCTGTACGTTTCACTATTGCAATCTGACACAATAGGTCTCCCAGGAGGAATTTCAAATGGTTTACTCCATTTAGCAGGGTCCTTATGGATTTTTGGCAGCATATAGAAGCGCCTGGGTCTCGGTTCAGAATCTCCCATTAAGTAATTCTTTTGTTTAGCATTAATGAATTTTTTCTCATATAATTTCTGAATAATTTGTTTAATTTGTGGGAGAGTATCCAAATAAATAGGTTTGTCTAACTTTGAATAATATTTGGTATCGTTCAATTGTTTATAGCCCTCCCACAGATATTGTTCCCTATCCATAATGACCACTGCACTGCCCTTATCAGCTGGTTTAATAATAATTTCCTTATTATTGATCAAATCCTTCAAGGCTGAGGTTTCCTCCAGAGTCAAATTGGGTTGTAAGTGATATATTTGGAAAAAATTATTGAAATAATTTATGTCCCGTTGGATTAAATCCTTAATGCAAGGAGGCAATTGTGTCTCTGGAGGAGACCAAGTGGAACTGGGAGTAAAAGGCGGTGGTATCGACACATCTCTATCCCCATAGAAAACTGCCAGTTTAAGTCTCCTGTGGTAGTTTTGAAGATCAAGCCTGGATTGTTTTTTAATGTTTTTATTGCACCCCTTAGTGGGAATGAAATTTAGACCTCTGTTGAGAAGGGCAAGTTGTGGAGTTGTTAGCTGGATTTTTTTGGATAAAACCATAACATTCTTATACCCCTCCTGCTCAGGCAGGCTTACGGGGACCCTTAGTTTACCTGTTGTGCCCAATGATTTAACATCAGGGTCGCTGTCTGGCGGGTCCAGTGCACTTTGTCCATTTCAGTCTGAAAGTCTTTGCTCTGAAGTTGTGGAATGTGATCACAGTTCTGTAGAATGTGTCTGTTCAGAGCTGAGAGGTTGAGCTTCTCCCTGTGGGGGAGTGTTGATGCAAAGTTGATCTCTGGAACCATGATCCTCGCTTGTGGAAACCGATGATTAGCCACTCTGAGGGCTCCTTGGAGTTGTTTTATCATGGTTGCCTGAGTCTTCTGCGACCTGTTATTCATACCAAAAGACAGGATGATTTTCTCCACCGTGGTCGAACAGGTTGCCTTGGAGAGAATGGCCTCTGCATGGCGGAACGTTGCTCCAGGATAACTGTCGATCTGTAGGTGCTGGATCTGGAATGGAGGGAATCTGGAGACATTGGAGTCCCCTATGATGATCCATTTTTTCCTAATGCACAAACCCCAGTCCTGTATTTTCCTGTTGGTGTTGAGGTGCCTGGTGGGTCTGCGTGTGGGGGTTGATGGAGAGGAAGGTGACATCATGCTTTGGAGGATATTCTGGCCCTGAGAAACGGGCTGTGCTGACTGTTCTGGAGGTTGGTCAGTAGTATTCAGGGAGCCCCCTTTGCCACCCACACTCTGTGTTGGTTCAGTGGATGTGTGCCAAATACCGCCGGTGGATCCTCGACGGCCAATAGGCGTTAGTCTGGGAGTTGTGGTCTGTGGCTGGCTGTTGCTTTGTTCAGTGGATAGGTATCTGATTGAGAAGTCATCATAGGCCACATTTGGATTGAAGGAGGGGGGAGGGAGGGGGGGAGGGGGAGGAGGAGGGGGAGCCACTGGGGGGTGAGGAGGTCCAGTCTGGTCTGTAGTAGTGGTGTGTCTAGCTCTTTCTCTTCTCTGCTCCTTAGGGGAGTGTTGCACTTGTGTCTCCCCAAAAGAGGGTGAGGAAATGGAGGAGCGAAAGGGGGGAGGAGGAGGGGGAGTGGTAATGTTTTCAAAATCCATATGAGGGTCCGGTGACCATTCTCCACTACCAGACTGCTCTGTCATGGTGCCCGTAGATGCAACATTGATCTGAGGAGGTTGGGATGGCTGGGCGTTGGGGCCCGACACGGGGGTTGTGTGTGTGTATACTTGAGCTTGGGTTGTGATTGTTCGTGTCGTGGTGGCTCCTGCTTGAGCTTGGGTTGTGGTTGTTTGTGTATTTGTGGCTCCTGTTTGAGCTTGGGTTGTGATTGGCTGTGCATTTGTGGCTTCTGTCTGGTTGGAGGGCCTCTGCACAGAATCTGTAGGTGTGGGACCTGAGAGGTTGTTTGTGAGAAAGACTTCTGTTTGTTGTAGCGTTTCAGTCAGTAGTCTGTGACCCAAGTTCTTTTTGGCCCATGAGGAGGCCACCTGAAAGGGGCCCCTCCAATCATCACTGGATAGTAGGGACAGATTTTGAACTTCAATATTCATGTTAGGGTTAGGGTTAGGGTTAGGGTTAGGGTTAGGTGAAGGAAAAAGAGTCAGGGACCCTTGATTGGGTCCCTGAATGGTGCACGGTCCTTATGTTGGCCCTTCCCAGGTCCTGCCAGGTATGCCCTGACCTAAAAATTGGTCCTCCTCCCTGACTCACGGGTCAATTCCCTTTAAAAATTAGGCTCTCACGTCCTCAATCACCTCTAACCTTTGCCAATCTTGGCGACAAAAAATTAATAATTAGCTTTATACTCTAGCCCTTGTAGCTACGTTTCGGAATCTGTTTTTCCTTCTTCAGGCTCAGCTAGAGTAATAACCCTGCTCGGGTTTTCCATGAACTGTTTTTATCAACTTGTTTTTAACATCAAATTATTTATCTTTTTAACTTGTTTTTAACATAGAATTATTTATCTTTTTAACTATTTATCGCCCACAATGAATTTCTTAACTCCTCCCCTTCTTGGGATAGGGTTAAATAAGGTTAGGGTTAGGAAAGGTCACCCTGGTTGGGGTTAGGATTAAAGCCATGGGAGGGCTTCCTCCTCCTAGGGTTCTCACACGGCGGGTTAGGGTTAGGGTTAGGGTTAGGGTTAGGGTTAGGAACAAAGAGTTTGGCCTGTCCCCTTGTTGGGCCAGGAGGTGCACGGGCCTTCCCCCAGTTCCCCCCACGCCCTTGGTCCCAATGGCGTGACCCTTGACCTCCCCTTCGTCTCCCGTGGCGGACCACGGTCCACTCGCCACCGTCATCCATGTTCTTGTTGTTGTATGTATGTTGTTGTATGTTTATCTTTGTGTGTTGTTATGTATATGTTTGTTCGTATATGCTTATGTATTTCTGTTGTTGTTGTTTTTTTGATGTCCTGTCTGGTTTCGCCTTTGTTATTTATTAATAAAAAAATAAAATCTTCCCACCAATCTTGGTTTTTTAATGAAATGAAATGAATTAAAATGAATTAAACAAAAAAATGAACTGAAAACAACCTGTATCAGGCGTAAAAACTTTCTGTTTTGAAATAAATTTGTTTTTTAATTCACTTTTTTTGTGCTTGTGTTTTTTTCAAAATTTATATGTGCCTGTGTCGCGACGTTTCGACCCTCTATGGGTCTTCTTCAGGCGCAGGGTTAGGGTTAGGGTTAGGGTTAGGGTTAGGAGAGATAAAATTTACTCGGCCACTGACTAGCAGTGGCCGAGTCATGCACACTCCATCACAGACACCCTGCAGGAGTGTCGCCCAGCTCAACTCCCTGAAAGGGATGATTAAAATGGGATATTGGAGTTGGGTCAAAGGTCATGATGGGTTGGGGTTAGGCAAAGGTCAAGGGATGGTTGAGGTTAGGGTTGTAGTGGGATAGGGTTAAAGGTCATTAGGGTTAAGGTTAGGCACAAATCCAGGGGTGGTTAAGGTTAGGGTTAAAGTACATGTTGGGGTTAGAGGTCACCATCCTGGTTGAGATCAGATGTCAGGATGTGGTTTTGGTTAAGATGAGGGTCTAAGTTAGGGTTAGGGTTAGGGTTAGGGTTAGGGTTAGGTTTAGATAATCTATCTCGATAGTTCCCCCCGTGGCATCCAACGATACTCACGGTTTGGTGTAGAGAACTAAAGGTAAGGCACGGGCCGGCGCATGTCACTCGGACGACCTCCTCCCGCTATGCATTACTCTTTGGGTCAAATTGATTATTTGTTGCCTCAATGCGGAACCGAACGGAGTATTTTAGGTTTAAATTGAAGTACCAAGTTAGGATTGGAGAGTTCTAAATTGACTGTTAGGTTTTGGGTGTCGGTTGGGATGGTGTTAAGTTAATTGTCAGTTCGGTGTCTGGAAGTCCTCTGAGTCAATCAATTAAAGTAGCCCCTTGAAAACCTAGTCAGGTGGTGTAGAGACTAAATTTGAGACACATCATCAGTGGTGGACCTCGGGGTCTACGGGTGTTTCGACCATTACCACCAGACACCCTCACCCGAGGGAGGTCCAGACGGGATTGATCATGTCCCGCTGTGTGTCACTCGTCCAATTAGGGTCATCCATATTTGAAGTCGGTTGAGGAGCGGAACGTCACGAAGTCTTTGGTCAAGTTTTAGGTCGAGAACGGCGTGAGTTGGGGATCGGAAGCGGAGGTGAGTATATTGAGGTAAGTAACTCGTTTACAGGTTGGTATTTATTGAGGTACGTCGCTTATATACAGGTAAGTATTCGGGTAAGTATTTAGCATTAAAATAAATGGGAAACATATCTAAGGTAAGTGATACTTTCTGATCTGTTATTAAACGGTAAGTTCTAACGGTAAGTATTAAGTTCAATTAAGGTTAAGTTTAGCGGTTTAAGTTTTGTATTTATTAAGGTAGATAACACGTTTACAGGTTTGTATTCTTTAAGGTAGGTATTAGGGTAAGTATTTAGCAACATCTAACTCCTATCTACTTTCTTACCTAAAATAATGGGAATGCATTTAAGGTAAGTAATCCTTTATGACCGGTAAGTTCTACAGGCAAGTATTGAGTTCACTTAAGGTAAAGTTTTAAGGTTTAAGTTTTGTATTTATTGGGTAAGTAACACATTTACAGGTTTGTATTTATTGAGGTAAGTAACACGTTTACAGGTTTGTATTTATTGAGGTAAGTAACACGTTTACAGGTTTGTATTTATTGAGGTAAGTAACACGTTTACAGGTTTGTATTTATTGAGGTAAGTAACACGTTTACAGGTTTGTATTTATTGAAGTAAATGTTTGGGTAAGTATTTAGCATTACCTTGCCTCCTATCTATTCTCTTAACTAAATTAATGTGAACGCATTTAAGGTGAGTAATATTTCATTATCTATTATTAAATGGTAAGTTCTAAAGGTAGCTGTTAAGTTCAATTCAGGTTAAGTTTTAAGGTTTAAGTTTTTGTATTTAGGCTAGGTTCCGGTGCATCCACGGCCTAGCCGCCTAAACTGGGCTAAGGGATGTATAGCCTAGGTCCCGGTGCATCCACGGCCTAGCCACCTAAGCTGGGCTAGGGGATGAAGGATTGGGGATGGGGAAGAGAAAGGGCCTAGGTCCCGGTGCATCCACGGCCTAGTCACCTAACCTGGACTAGGGGATGAAATTTAGGGGTAAGAATAGAGAAAAAGTCCAATTCAAAGTTTTAGGAGCCAGATTAGACGTGTGTGGTGCAGTATGTGCTGTTGCATGAGCAAGGCTAACCCTCATAGAAGACTGAGCCACGATTAAGGTCCTGCCGCTCCAGACCACCACACCCTGCGTGCTGTTCCTAGAGTCGGAACCCAGGGGGGCCGCATACTTACCCCCTAACCAGCATGGACCATTTGTTAACACCGCAAGGTTACCCTGGTCCAGCCAATTAGGGCTGAAGAGTTGTGGATCTTCCCAGTATCGTGGTTCTACACTCGCTAGCCCTGATCTAGAGGAAGAGGGGGGCAAAAAGGTGCCCTTCTCTCCTCATCCCGGAGTAAGCTGGAGCCACCCTATTAAGCTATTCAAGTCTAACCCGGGTGTCCCCCCCAGGGACGGCCAGCACCAGCCCCGCCGGAGCGGTGCCTCCCCGGTCGTCCGAGGAGAAAGGGAACCAGTGTAAGCCTGCGCCGGGGCGCCGCCTGTCTGGAACCCCCAAGACCCCCATACTAAGTCAAGAATACCCCCCACAGGGAGAACCAGGACCAGCCCCGTCAGAGCGTTGCCTTCCCAGTCAACCCAAGGGTTAAAGAGGACCCAGAGCCAGCCACGACATAGCGCTGCCTCCCCAAGTCCCCTAAGGTATCCAAGACCGGCTCTACTAAAGAGAGTCCCCCCCGGGAATGACCAGGACCAGCCCCGTCAGAGCGTTGCCTTCCCAGTCACCCCAGGAGCAGGAAGGAACCAAGCCAGCCACGGGAACATGGCCTCTTGGAACCCCCAAGACTCCCATGCTCACCCAGAAAGCAATTTCCTGTGCCCCATACACCGCACGGCCCCAGGAAATGCTGCTATGCTAAGTTAACCTAAGTTAAGATAAACTAATTTAAAAAAAAAAAAAAAAAAAAAAAAAAAAAAAAAAAAAAAAAAAAAAAAAAAGTTTAGTCTAAAAAAAGGCATGGTCCTGTGTTCCATACACCGCACAACCCCAGGACATGCTGAAAAAAAAGGCCTTTTCCTGTGCCCCATACACCGCACGACCCCAGGAAAGGCAAAAAGAAAGCAATTTCCTGTGCCCCATACACCGCACGACCCCAGGAAATGCTGCTAAAAAGAATTCTGAAAGAATTCTGACATAGTCTTACCTCAAACAGAAGTGTAGACTGTCTGTCCTCAAGATAAAAACCTATGGCCCAGCCCCTACATTATATACCGGGCGCTTTAAATGTCCCTCGCGGGTTCAGAATGGTGAAAAGTCCCTTTATGCTGTAATAAAATTCACCAGTGTGGTCCGATGCAAAATCGGATTACATATTGGAGAAGGTGGCGATGCACCGAACGTTTTGATATATTATTTGTGGCAGTACGATGAAAATTGAGTGAATAATAGAGAAATATAGTCTCTGTGATCAAAAAACCAGTGTGCAATGCATCATGGTCTGTTTACAGAAAGCAGTTTGCAATGCATCATGGTATTTTGTATATTTTTGTTGTTTAGATGTCCAGGAATGTGATTTGTCGTAAACAAAGTGGATATTTATAAACTAGAGGATCCAATGAACGCAACGGTGTGTCATATGTGGTTTTTGATTCAGTTTTAGATAATAAAATTCATGAAAAACTCATATTTTCATCTGTGTCCCGCGAGTGAGGAGACTGGCCCTGGGATATAATGCCTTCATTGAAACACAGCTATATCAAGCAGCATATGCTGTTGGATTTAATTCATGAATCCTGCTTGGTCCTTGATTGGATCTGATTCTCAAAAGAGAATCCAGGCCTCTGGCTGGTTGGACGAGGGAGGGTCCCAATGGGATCCCGCCTCTTTCTGATTGGTTGGGGGCGGAGCTGTTTAAGGAAATGTGTATATTTTTTTTATTTTTTTATTTTTTTGTAGTGAAGAAACCATATACTTGGGTTTGGTCCTCTTATGGGAGGCTCCAAGTCTTTGATCAGTCAGAGGTGGGTCTGTTTGGACCACAACCTCTCCTGATTGGCCGGGGGCGGAGCCATTGAAAAATTGTTTATTATTTCGTTTCCACGCCCCGGTCAGCTTATTGGTTGGATTTCATTCATCCACGAGAGTCAAAGATCTCTATTCCCTTCTGATTGGCTAGAGGCGGAGCCTGTAAAGGGAATTATATTGAGGCTTTTTTTTTGAGATTTGTTTGATGAAATAAAATACCATTTGTTGTGTTTCTTCTTTGGGGGGGGTTTTTTTTCAAACTGTACAGGATTAAGTCTGATTGATCCTCCTGGTTATACTTAATATGACTTGTCCAAATCTGATTGGTTAGGGGATAATCTGTGTTATATCTGTAAAAACCTGGTCTATGCAGGCCCTTTAAAGGTCCAATGGGATTCTGGGGGGTGATGATGGTTCTCCAGGGGAACCCAAATTGAGATCTTATTGGTTGGGGGGGCGGGGCTTATGTGAGTTAAACTCCTTTTAAGGAATAAAAATCAATCATCTGGATGTCCCGGGTGTGGTCGGCTTCCAGAGGGGACCGTCAACCCTGGACAGTCTGTATCGAAATCTAATTGGTAGGGGGTGGAGCCTGTGATTATCCCCATTGTCACTTTGCAGATGATTATATGCCAGTAATCCTGGCTACAGTAGGTAGTTGATCTAAGGTCGGTGTGTGATGAATTGATTGAGTAATCTTTTGATCCGTAGAGTGTGTTCCAGGGGTTTGAGTCCAGTTCACCTGACAACAGGTAAGTATTGTCCATAATTTGAATCTCCTGAAAGTGGTTGAGGTTAGGCGTGTACTTCCAGTATTTTAGGTTTAGGCATGGTTTCCACATGGTTGAGGTTAGGGTTAGATCTGGGATGGCAGTCTTTCAATTGTGTAGTGACGTGTGTGGAGGAATGAGGTCATGAATGCAGGGAAATGTGACTACATTTTCAACCTGCATTCTGCCTGACTAGGCAAGACCTCATCTCTCACCCTCCAAACCCGGCTCCCCCAAAAAGGGAGGAGCGAGGAGGGGGAGAGACTGAAGCACATGTGTTTGGGTTGGATGTATGTATTGAGTGTTTGGGAGTTGATCTAGGGTCGGTGTATGATTAATCGGTCGAGTTAGGTTTCGTCCGGAAGCGTGTTCCAGGAATTCAAGTCCAGTTCACTTGATACCAGGTGAGTATTGTCCATAATTCGAGTCTCCCAAGAGTGGTTGAGGTTAGGCGTGTATTCCAAGTGTTTTAGGTTAAGCAATGATTTCCACATGGTTGAGGTTAGGGTTAGATCTGGGATGGCAGTCTTTCCGTTGTGTAGTGAGGTGTGTGGAGGAATGGGGTCCTGAATGCAGGGAAATGCGACTACATTTTAAATCTGTATTCTTGCCTGACTAGGCATTCAGACCTCGTCTCTCAACCTCCCCACCTGGCCCCCAGAAGGGAGGAGCGAGGAGGGGGAGAGACTGAAGCACATGTGTTTGGGTTGGATGTATGAAATGAGTGTTTGGGAGTTGATCTAGGGTCGGTGTATGATGAATCGGTCGAGTTAGGTTTCGTCCGGAAGCGTGTTCCAGGAATTCAAGTCCAGTTCACTTGATAACAGGTAAGTATTGTCCATAATTTGAGTCCCCTGAGAATGGTTGAGGTTAGGCATGTATTCCGAGTGTTTTATGTTTAGGCATAGTTTCCCCATGGTTGAGGTTAGGGTTAGATCCAGTTCATAATTTGCATCTCCTGAGAGTGGTTGAGGTTAGGCGTGTATTTCGAGTGTTTAGGTTTAGGCATGGTTTCCACATGGTTGAGGTTAGGGTTAGATCTGGGATGGCAGTCTTTCAATTGTGTAGTGACGTGTGTGGAGGAATGAGGTCCTGAATGCAGGGAAATGTGACCACACTTTCAACCTGCACTCTGCCTGACTAGGGAAGACCTCATCTCTCACCCTCCAAACCCGGCTCCCCAAAAGGGAGGAGCGAGGAGGGGGAGAGACCGAAGCACATGTGTTTGGGTTGGATGTATGAATCGAGTGTTTGGGAGTTGATCTAGGGTCGGTGTATGATGAATCGGTCGAGTTAGGTTTCGTCCGGAAGCGTGTTCCAGGAATTCAAGTCCAGTTCACTTGATAACAGGTAAGTATTGTCCATAATTTGAGTCTTCTGAGAATGGTTGAGGTTAGGCGTGTATTCCGAGTGTTTAGGTTTAGGCATAGTTTCCACATGGTTGAGGTTAGGGTTAGATCCTGGATGGCAGTCTTTCTGTTGTGTAGTGAGGTGTGTGGAGGAATGGGGTCCTGAATGCAGGGAAATGTGACCACATTTTCAATCTGTATTCTTGCCTGACTAGGCATTCAGACCTCGTCTCTCAACCTCCCCACCTGGCCCCCAGAAGGGAGGAGCGAGGCGGGGGAGAGACTGAAGCACATGTGTTTGGGTTGGATGTATGAATTGAGTGTTTGGGAGTTGATCTAGGGTCGGTGTATGATGAATCGGTTGAGTTAGGTTTTGTCCGGAGAGCGTGTTCCAGGAATTCAAGTCCAGTTCACTTGATAACAGGTAAGTATTGTCCCTAATTTGAGTCTCCTGAGAATGGTTGAGGTTAGGCGTGTATTCCGAGTGTTTTAGGTTTAGGCATAGTTTCCACATGGTTGAGGTTAGGGTTAGATCCAGTCCATAATTTGCATCTCCTGAGAGTGGTTGAGGTTAGGCGTGTATTTCGAGTGTTTAGGTTTAGGCATGGTTTCCACATGGTTGAGGTTAGGGTTAGATCTGGGATGGCAGTCTTTCAATTGTGTAGTGACGTGTGTGGAGGAATGAGGTCATGAATGCAGGGAAATGTGACCACATTTTCAACCCGCATTCTGCCTGACTAGGCAAGACCTCATCTCTCAACCTCCAAACCTGGTCCCCCAAACAGGGAGGAGCAAGGAGGGGGAGAGACTGAAGCACATGTGTTTGGGTTGGATGTATGAATTGAGTGTTTGAGAGTTGATCTAGGGTCGGTGTATGATTAATCGGTCGAGTTAGGTTTCGTCTGGAAGCGTGTTCCAGGAATTCAAGCCAGTTCACTTGATACCAGGTGAGTGTTGTCCATAATTTGAGTCTCCCGAGAATGGTTGAGGTTAGGCGTGTATTCCGAGTGTTTTGGGTTTAGGCATGGTTTCCACATGGTTGAGGTTAGGGTTAGATCTGGGATGGCAGTCTTTCAATCGTGTGGTGGCGTGTGTGGAGGAATGAGGTCATGAATGCAGGGAAATGCGACCACATTTTCAACCTGCATTCTGCCTGACTAGGGAAGACCCCATCTCTCACCCTCCAAACCCGGCTCCCCAAAAGGGAGGAGCGAGGAGGGGGAGAGACTGAAGCACATGTGTTTGGGTTGGATGTATGAATCGAGTGTTTGGGAGTTGATCTAGGGTCGGTGTATGATGAATCGGTCGAGTTAGGTTTCGTCCGGAAGCGTGTTCCAGGAATTCAAGTCCAGTTCACTTGATACCAGGTGAGTATTGTCCATAATTCGAGTCTCCCAAGAGTGGTTGAGGTTAGGCGTGTATTCCAAGTGTTTTAGGTTAAGCAATGATTTCCACATGGTTGAGGTTAGGGTTAGATCTGGGATGGCAGTCTTTCCGTTGTGTAGTGAGGTGTGTGGAGGAATGGGGTCCTGAATGCAGGGAAATGTGACCACATTTTCAACCCGCATTCTGCCTGACTAGGCAAGACCTCATCTCTCAACCTCCAAACCTGGTCCCCCAAACAGGGAGGAGCAAGGAGGGGGAGAGACTGAAGCACATGTGTTTGGGTTGGATGTATGAATTGAGTGTTTGAGAGTTGATCTAGGGTCGGTGTATGATTAATCGGTCGAGTTAGGTTTCGTCTGGAAGCGTGTTCCAGGAATTCAAGCCAGTTCACTTGATACCAGGTGAGTGTTGTCCATAATTTGAGTCTCCCGAGAATGGTTGAGGTTAGGCGTGTATTCCGAGTGTTTTGGGTTTAGGCATGGTTTCCACATGGTTGAGGTTAGGGTTAGATCTGGGATGGCAGTCTTTCAATCGTGTGGTGGCGTGTGTGGAGGAATGAGGTCATGAATGCAGGGAAATGCGACCACATTTTCAACCTGCATTCTGCCTGACTAGGGAAGACCCCATCTCTCACCCTCCAAACCCGGCTCCCCAAAAGGGAGGAGCGAGGAGGGGGAGAGACTGAAGCACATGTGTTTGGGTTGGATGTATGAATCGAGTGTTTGGGAGTTGATCTAGGGTCGGTGTATGATGAATCGGTCGAGTTAGGTTTCGTCCGGAAGCGTGTTCCAGGAATTCAAGTCCAGTTCACTTGATACCAGGTGAGTATTGTCCATAATTCGAGTCTCCCAAGAGTGGTTGAGGTTAGGCGTGTATTCCAAGTGTTTTAGGTTAAGCAATGATTTCCACATGGTTGAGGTTAGGGTTAGATCTGGGATGGCAGTCTTTCCGTTGTGTAGTGAGGTGTGTGGAGGAATGGGGTCCTGAATGCAGGGAAATGCGACTACATTTTAAATCTGTATTCTTGCCTGACTAGGCATTCAGACCTCGTCTCTCAACCTCCCCACCTGGCCCCCAGAAGGGAGGAGCGAGGAGGGGGAGAGACTGAAGCACATGTGTTTGGGTTGGATGTATGAAATGAGTGTTTGGGAGTTGATCTAGGGTCGGTGTATGATGAATCGGTCGAGTTAGGTTTCGTCCGGAAGCGTGTTCCAGGAATTCAAGTCCAGTTCACTTGATAACAGGTAAGTATTGTCCATAATTTGAGTCCCCTGAGAATGGTTGAGGTTAGGCATGTATTCCGAGTGTTTTATGTTTAGGCATAGTTTCCCCATGGTTGAGGTTAGGGTTAGATCCAGTTCATAATTTGCATCTCCTGAGAGTGGTTGAGGTTAGGCGTGTATTTCGAGTGTTTAGGTTTAGGCATGGTTTCCACATGGTTGAGGTTAGGGTTAGATCTGGGATGGCAGTCTTTCAATTGTGTAGTGACGTGTGTGGAGGAATGAGGTCCTGAATGCAGGGAAATGTGACCACACTTTCAACCTGCACTCTGCCTGACTAGGGAAGACCTCATCTCTCACCCTCCAAACCCGGCTCCCCAAAAGGGAGGAGCGAGGAGGGGGAGAGACCGAAGCACATGTGTTTGGGTTGGATGTATGAATCGAGTGTTTGGGAGTTGATCTAGGGTCGGTGTATGATGAATCGGTCGAGTTAGGTTTCGTCCGGAAGCGTGTTCCAGGAATTCAAGTCCAGTTCACTTGATAACAGGTAAGTATTGTCCATAATTTGAGTCTTCTGAGAATGGTTGAGGTTAGGCGTGTATTCCGAGTGTTTAGGTTTAGGCATAGTTTCCACATGGTTGAGGTTAGGGTTAGATCCTGGATGGCAGTCTTTCTGTTGTGTAGTGAGGTGTGTGGAGGAATGGGGTCCTGAATGCAGGGAAATGTGACCACATTTTCAATCTGTATTCTTGCCTGACTAGGCATTCAGACCTCGTCTCTCAACCTCCCCACCTGGCCCCCAGAAGGGAGGAGCGAGGCGGGGGAGAGACTGAAGCACATGTGTTTGGGTTGGATGTATGAATTGAGTGTTTGGGAGTTGATCTAGGGTCGGTGTATGATGAATCGGTTGAGTTAGGTTTTGTCCGGAGAGCGTGTTCCAGGAATTCAAGTCCAGTTCACTTGATAACAGGTAAGTATTGTCCCTAATTTGAGTCTCCTGAGAATGGTTGAGGTTAGGCGTGTATTCCGAGTGTTTTAGGTTTAGGCATAGTTTCCACATGGTTGAGGTTAGGGTTAGATCCAGTCCATAATTTGCATCTCCTGAGAGTGGTTGAGGTTAGGCGTGTATTTCGAGTGTTTAGGTTTAGGCATGGTTTCCACATGGTTGAGGTTAGGGTTAGATCTGGGATGGCAGTCTTTCAATTGTGTAGTGACGTGTGTGGAGGAATGAGGTCATGAATGCAGGGAAATGTGACCACATTTTCAACCCGCATTCTGCCTGACTAGGCAAGACCTCATCTCTCAACCTCCAAACCTGGTCCCCCAAACAGGGAGGAGCAAGGAGGGGGAGAGACTGAAGCACATGTGTTTGGGTTGGATGTATGAATTGAGTGTTTGAGAGTTGATCTAGGGTCGGTGTATGATTAATCGGTCGAGTTAGGTTTCGTCTGGAAGCGTGTTCCAGGAATTCAAGCCAGTTCACTTGATACCAGGTGAGTGTTGTCCATAATTTGAGTCTCCCGAGAATGGTTGAGGTTAGGCGTGTATTCCGAGTGTTTTGGGTTTAGGCATGGTTTCCACATGGTTGAGGTTAGGGTTAGATCTGGGATGGCAGTCTTTCAATCGTGTGGTGGCGTGTGTGGAGGAATGAGGTCATGAATGCAGGGAAATGCGACCACATTTTCAACCTGCATTCTGCCTGACTAGGGAAGACCCCATCTCTCACCCTCCAAACCCGGCTCCCCAAAAGGGAGGAGCGAGGAGGGGGAGAGACTGAAGCACATGTGTTTGGGTTGGATGTATGAATCGAGTGTTTGGGAGTTGATCTAGGGTCGGTGTATGATGAATCGGTCGAGTTAGGTTTCGTCCGGAAGCGTGTGCCAGGAATTCAAGTCCAGTTCACTTGATAACAGGTAAGTATTGTCCATAATTTGAGTCTTCTGAGAATGGTTGAGGTTAGGCGTGTATTCCGAGTGTTTAGGTTTAGGCATAGTTTCCACATGGTTGAGGTTAGGGTTAGATCCTGGATGGCAGTCTTTCTGTTGTGTAGTGAGGTGTGTGGAGGAATGGGGTCCTGAATGCAGGGAAATGTGACCACATTTTCAATCTGTACTCTTGCCTGACTAGGCATTCAGACCTCGTCTCTCAACCTCCCCACCTGGCTCCCAGAAGGGAGGAGCGAGGCGGGGGAGCGACTGAAGCACATGTGTTTGGGTTGGATGTATGAATTGAGTGTTTGGGAGCTGATCTAGGGTCGGTGTATGATGAATCGGTTGAGTTAGGTTTTGTCCGGAGAGCGTGTTCCAGGAATTCAAGTCCAGTTCACTTGATAACAGGTAAGTATTGTCCCTAATTTGAGTCTCCTGAGAATGGTTGAGGTTAGGCGTGTATTCCGAGTGTTTTAGGTTTAAGCATAGTTTCCACATGGTTGAGGTTAGGGTTAGATCCAGTCCATAATTTGCATCTCCTGAGAGTGGTTGAGGTTAGGCGTGTATTTCGAGTGTTTAGGTTTAGGCATGGTTTCCACATGGTTGAGGTTAGGGTTAGATCTGGGGTGGCAGTCTTTCAATTGTGTAGTGACGTGTGTGGAGGAATGGGTTAGGGTTAGGGTTAGGGTTAGGGTTAGGGTTAGGGTTAGGGTTAGGGTTAGGGTTAGGGTTAGGGTTAGGGTTAGGGTTAGGGTTAGGGTTAGGGTTAGGGTTAGGGTTAGGGTTAGGGTTAGGGTTAGGGTTAGGGTTAGGGTTAGGGTTAGGGTTAGGGTTAGGGTTAGGGTTAGGGTTAGGGTTAGGGTTAGGGTTAGGGTTAGGGTTAGGGTTAGGGTTAGGGTTAGGGTTAGGGTTAGGGTTAGGGTTAGGGTTAGGGTTAGGGTTAGGGTTAGGGTTAGGGTTAGGGTTAGGGTTAGGGTTAGGGTTAGGGTTAGGGTTAGGGTTAGGGTTAGGGTTAGGGTTAGGGTTAGGGTTAGGGTTAGGGTTAGGGTTAGGGTTAGGGTTAGGGTTAGGGTTAGGGTTAGGGTTAGGGTTAGGGTTAGGGTTAGGGTTAGGGTTAGGGTTAGGGTTAGGGTTAGGGTTAGGGTTAGGGTTAGGGTTAGGGTTAGGGTTAGGGTTAGGGTTAGGGTTAGGGTTAGGGTTAGGGTTAGGGTTAGGGTTAGGGTTAGGGTTAGGGTTAGGGTTAGGGTTAGGGTTAGGGTTAGGGTTAGGGTTAGGGTTAGGGTTAGGGTTAGGGTTAGGGTTAGGGTTAGGGTTAGGGTTAGGGTTAGGGTTAGGGTTAGGGTTAGGGTTAGGGTTAGGGTTAGGGTTAGGGTTAGGGTTAGGGTTAGGGTTAGGGTTAGGGTTAGGGTTAGGGTTAGGGTTAGGGTTAGGGTTAGGGTTAGGGTTAGGGTTAGGGTTAGGGTTAGGGTTAGGGTTAGGGTTAGGGTTAGGGTTAGGGTTAGGGTTAGGGTTAGGGTTAGGGTTAGGGTTAGGGTTAGGGTTAGGGTTAGGGTTAGGGTTAGGGTTAGGGTTAGGGTTAGGGTTAGGGTTAGGGTTAGGGTTAGGGTTAGGGTTAGGGTTAGGGTTAGGGTTAGGGTTAGGGTTAGGGTTAGGGTTAGGGTTAGGGTTAGGGTTAGGGTTAGGGTTAGGGTTAGGGTTAGGGTTAGGGTTAGGGTTAGGGTTAGGGTTAGGGTTAGGGTTAGGGTTAGGGTTAGGGTTAGGGTTAGGGTTAGGGTTAGGGTTAGGGTTAGGGTTAGGGTTAGGGTTAGGGTTAGGGTTAGGGTTAGGGTTAGGGTTAGGGTTAGGGTTAGGGTTAGGGTTAGGGTTAGGGTTAGGGTTAGGGTTAGGGTTAGGGTTAGGGTTAGGGTTAGGGTTAGGGTTAGGGTTAGGGTTAGGGTTAGGGTTAGGGTTAGGGTTAGGGTTAGGGTTAGGGTTAGGGTTAGGGTTAGGGTTAGGGTTAGGGTTAGGGTTAGGGTTAGGGTTAGGGTTAGGGTTAGGGTTAGGGTTAGGGTTAGGGTTAGGGTTAGGGTTAGGGTTAGGGTTAGGGTTAGGGTTAGGGTTAGGGTTAGGGTTAGGGTTAGGGTTAGGGTTAGGGTTAGGGTTAGGGTTAGGGTTAGGGTTAGGGTTAGGGTTAGGGTTAGGGTTAGGGTTAGGGTTAGGGTTAGGGTTAGGGTTAGGGTTAGGGTTAGGGTTAGGGTTAGGGTTAGGGTTAGGGTTAGGGTTAGGGTTAGGGTTAGGGTTAGGGTTAGGGTTAGGGTTAGGGTTAGGGTTAGGGTTAGGGTTAGGGTTAGGGTTAGGGTTAGGGTTAGGGTTAGGGTTAGGGTTAGGGTTAGGGTTAGGGTTAGGGTTAGGGTTAGGGTTAGGGTTAGGGTTAGGGTTAGGGTTAGGGTTAGGGTTAGGGTTAGGGTTAGGGTTAGGGTTAGGGTTAGGGTTAGGGTTAGGGTTAGGGTTAGGGTTAGGGTTAGGGTTAGGGTTAGGGTTAGGGTTAGGGTTAGGGTTAGGGTTAGGGTTAGGGTTAGGGTTAGGGTTAGGGTTAGGGTTAGGGTTAGGGTTAGGGTTAGGGTTAGGGTTAGGGTTAGGGTTAGGGTTAGGGTTAGGGTTAGGGTTAGGGTTAGGGTTAGGGTTAGGGTTAGGGTTAGGGTTAGGGTTAGGGTTAGGGTTAGGGTTAGGGTTAGGGTTAGGGTTAGGGTTAGGGTTAGGGTTAGGGTTAGGGTTAGGGTTAGGGTTAGGGTTAGGGTTAGGGTTAGGGTTAGGGTTAGGGTTAGGGTTAGGGTTAGGGTTAGGGTTAGGGTTAGGGTTAGGGTTAGGGTTAGGGTTAGGGTTAGGGTTAGGGTTAGGGTTAGGGTTAGGGTTAGGGTTAGGGTTAGGGTTAGGGTTAGGGTTAGGGTTAGGGTTAGGGTTAGGGTTAGGGTTAGGGTTAGGGTTAGGGTTAGGGTTAGGGTTAGGGTTAGGGTTAGGGTTAGGGTTAGGGTTAGGGTTAGGGTTAGGGTTAGGGTTAGGGTTAGGGTTAGGGTTAGGGTTAGGGTTAGGGTTAGGGTTAGGGTTAGGGTTAGGGTTAGGGTTAGGGTTAGGGTTAGGGTTAGGGTTAGGGTTAGGGTTAGGGTTAGGGTTAGGGTTAGGGTTAGGGTTAGGGTTAGGGTTAGGGTTAGGGTTAGGGTTAGGGTTAGGGTTAGGGTTAGGGTTAGGGTTAGGGTTAGGGTTAGGGTTAGGGTTAGGGTTAGGGTTAGGGTTAGGGTTAGGGTTAGGGTTAGGGTTAGGGTTAGGGTTAGGGTTAGGGTTAGGGTTAGGGTTAGGGTTAGGGTTAGGTTAGGGTTAGGGTTAGGGTTAGGGTTAGGGTTAGGGTTAGGGTTAGGGTTAGGGTTAGGGTTAGGGTTAGGGTTAGGGTTAGGGTTAGGGTTAGGGTTAGGGTTAGGGTAGGGTTAGGGTAGGGTTAGGGTTAGGGTTAGGGGTTAGGGTTAGGGTTAGGGTTAGGGTTAGGGTTAGGGTTAGGGTTAGGGTTAGGGTTAG